>NW_026705082.1:600000-835000 GCF_029867415.1 Vicia villosa
TGATGTTTGTTCGTGAGAATAAATCTGCAGATTCAGTGTTCCATGCTTTAGAACTTAATTTTGCAGATTTAGTGTTTTTCTTCAATAGGGCGAGCCATAGATCGTTTTTGAATTTGAAGATGATGAAAATAAAAAACGTTTAGAAAAAACTTGTGATCGACATTGAACCTGTTTTGATATGCAAACATAGCGAAAATGTTAGAAAAAGCATGTTAGTAGTTGAAACTAAACATGATTAGAAGATCTATGTTTCAACAAATTTGGACTTCCCTAAATAACAGAAGTAAACATTGAAATTATAACAACATTCAAAACTCCCAATTAGACAAATATAATGAGAAACACATTGAGATACTGTAATATGGGAAAAAAGGATAATAGAGAGAAAATGAATAGGAATGGGAAACGAAGAAGAAGTTGATTTAATCAAATATGAAAAATGATAGGGTTTAGGGTGGTTGATGTTGGATGAGGGTTTGCATTATGCAGTTATTATAGGATTGAAGAGGCAAACGAAATTGAATGAGGGGAATGGGAAAGGGTTTGCAAATTTGAAACTATGCAAACTTCACTTGGCTCTATGTCTGCATGACCCAATGAAAATGCATCGATAAATTGCTCAAAAACTCCCAAAGCTTCCTTTCTCATCCCAAAATAACGCAATGAAAAAATAATTTCTGCAAAATCAAAAACCAATCATCACGGTTACATTCTCCATTTTTTTAAGAAATTAAACCCAGAAATTTAAAGCTTGAATCAGTAATAAAAAAAATGAAAAAAAAATGAAAAGGGGAAAAACAGAAACCTTCATCGACGACTTTAAACGGCGACAATGTTGGTGCTGCGGATCTGAGCGGCGGAAGGGATATGCGGCGGCGGCAGTTGATGTAGACTGAGCAAATTATGAAAAATAAAATACCAAGAATTCATTATTATGAAAAATCAATAAAAAAAAAAGCAGATTATTGATAAAAAAAGCTAGAGATGAAAAAATAATGAGGTAAAGGAAGATGAAAAGAAACCTTCTGTTTGATATAAAAGAGAGTTAGATATATTTGATTAAGAGAATGAATTTAAAGATGGCGGAAAGGAATTGGAAGAGAAAGCATGCGTGGAAAATTGATATGAAGCATGCTTGGAATACTTTTATGGTAAAAGAGGTGATTGGTGTAAATGACAGTTGATAAAAAGAATATATAGTAAATTCAAAAGCGTGAAAGAGAAAGATTGTATGGAGAAAACCATGAGCCAATGAAAATTAAATAATTTTTTAAATAATTAAATAAAATCTACTAAATGCAGTTATTTAGAATTAATAATGATTAGGGTTGAAAAAAATGAATGTTCCAATGTAATGAGACCATAGAACGTAGTGCAGCTTTTTTTCATATTCCAATAAAGAAATTTTGCATGAAATTAGTTGTTGGAATGTAATCATGATTAGATGTGTAATTACTCTCAGGGGTATGTAAAACCATCTTAAATTGATTGTGATTAGGGTAATCAAGGAATTTTGATGGTAATCGATTTTTATATATTAAAGTAGATGAAAGCTTTTCAAATGACAAAACAACGACATATTCTCGTATTCCAATCAATTTCGTAAATATAAAAAAATTGTAAGAAATTTCCACATTCAAAACAAATATTAGTGATCTAGTTTCTAGAAATTAAGTAATTTACTTGCAAAAGTAATTGTTCTATAATGATTGACATTTTCAATTTAATATTAATATTTTTCACACTCTTTAATTAATATTAATTGTACTATATGCTTGATTAAAAAATACTTTATATTTATGATAAACATGAATATACATCAATACATGATAAAGATATTTTATCAAAAATATTATTATATATTATTTATCAAATTCTTTCAAATGATATAAAATAGTAAACTAAATCATCGATTACATAAGTTGTAGTTAAAATAAAATAAAAGGCTTAATAATTTTTTCATATTTGTAAATTGACATGTTTTTGATTTTTTGTCTATGTATTTTTTTGAAACAAGTCTTTAAATGTCTCCCATCTTTTTGGTTTTCAGGCATGTATATTATTATTTTTTAAAATAGTCTTTGCATGTTAATAACTTTTTTATTTTTGTTTTTGTAAGTTTGAGAATTTTTTATTTTCGTCTAAGTAAATTTTAAAATAAATGTTTTTTAACTTACAAGATTGAAAATAAAAAAAAACTGGACACGCTTAAAGATTTGTTCCAAAAAAAAATATTGACACAAATTAAATGTATCTCAACATTTAAAGACTTTAAGAATTTGTTCGAAAAAAAATACATAGATGAAAATAAAAAATACATCATCTTACACCAAAAAAATTATTTAAACCTAAACAAAATTTTAAAAAATTATAAGTAAAGCTTTTTTATAATGAGGGGGAAACTAATTATGTGTTGTTATAAAAATGGAGAAAAAAACTGTGCCTTAAAGTTTTGTTGAATATAGTGTTCTATAGGCAAAAATAATTTAAATAAATTTATTATAAAATAATTAAATATAAGAGAAAATGGGTGATGCACTGACAGTGTAAAACTTTTTTACACTGTCAACCAATCACGACCATGAAACAGGACAAATCAGACTGTAATTTTAAAAAAAATTATATGACATGGCAAAATGATTTGTTTCTATTGGATGATAGTGTAGAACTTGTTTACACTGTCAGTGCACTACCTTTAACCTCTAAATATAAAATTTAATAAAAATATATTGACAATGTAAAAAAAATTTACACCGTCAATGAATCACAACTTTTAAATTTTTATAGATATTTATCTTTTTCTTTAATCACATATAAAATATTATTTATAAATTATTGTAATATACTGATCGTGTAAAATATTTTACACTGAAAGTACATAACAAAAGTTTGATTTTTATTTTACTATTTAACATAATGAATTTGAATGATTATAATAAAATAATAGTGTTGATAATTCAAAATAATTAAACTCTTTCATAAATTTTTTAAAGTATGTAGGTTATAATTATCGTCATAACTTTCAAACACGAATTTTCGGATCTGAATTCTCTCTTGCTATATTTGTTTCCTTACGTTCTTTCTGCTTCTAATTTATTCAATGACAAAATGAAAATATTTGTATTAAATAATTGAAGACTACAAATTGTTATACTTAGGCTCTATTTGACAGCTATTTTTTGAACTTATAACTTATAAACTCATATAACAATACAAAATTTGTTTAGTAACGATCTTTTTATCACAAACTTATAGCTTGTTTTCTAAATGTTATTTTAAATAGCATTTTAGTTTATAGCTTATAACTTATCATTTTTATCCTTATTATTTTAACTAAATTTCACTTTTATTCTCTATAATTTATTTTAATTTAAAATTAAATAATTATATATTAAATGTCTTTTATGTCATTTAAATTAATTAATTAGTTGAACCGTTAATTTTACCAAACATTTCAATTAACTTATCAACTATAAGTCACCTGTCATCAGTTATAAACTAAACTATTAGTCATCAGCCATAAGTTATCAGTTAGTTTATCAGTCAACCGCTATTTTATCAAACAGAACTTAATTCAACGATGCGCATCTTAAGAGATCAAAATTTTAAGACAAATTTTTTATTTTTTAATAATGTCGAGACACTATTTTTTTTTATTTATATAAAAGAAAATTCTAACGAATATCTCTTGAGTACTTAATAAAATTTTAAAATAATATATTTTTTTAAAATATACTTATTTAATAAAATTTTAAAATAATATATTTTTTTAAAATATACTTATTTAATGTTTGGAAATTAAAATGATTAACTTTTCTACCAAATATATATTTTTTATATCCTTAAAAAGTGTTTCAGAATCACTAGTCAGTGAGACTCTTGTATAAATTATAACAAGCATCATATAAAGTTTACTCATAACTACAAAGTACTAGTATTAGATTTAGACTCAGATGAATATGTCAACTTGAACAATATTGACATTAGGTTTTTACTCTACCCACCCACCTCCCTATGGGGGTCACCCCCAGCGAAAAACCCATTTTACCCCGCTTCGGAAATGCATTTCTGAAATATTTTTTTTTCTAAATTTTTCCAGACTTCGGAAGTGCATTTTCGAAAAAATCCCAAAAATTGAAATTTTGATTAATTCGGAGATGCATCTCCGAAAAAATAAAAAAAATCTAAAAATTCCAAAACTTAATTTTAGAATATTAATTAATTCATATATCATAAATTAGATATAATTTATGAGTAATGAATAATAACAATTATATATTTTGATATAGTTTATGAGTTATGAATAATAATAATTTTTTATTTCTATTCTGATTCATATTTTAAAATTTAAAATAATTTTAATTAAAAAAATTAAAATAATTTCACTTACAAAATGAGTAATAATTTTTTATTTATATATTTATAATATTTATTATGTATTTAAAAAAAATTAAAAAAATGAGTGTTTTAATTTATATATTTATATATTTATATAATAATTATAATAATTATTATATATTTATATAATAATTATTATATATTAATTATAAATATATTTATATATCTATATAATAATTATAAAAATTAAAAAAATGAGTGTTTTAATTTATAATAATTATTATATATTTTTATATTATATATTTATAAATTTCACTTACAAAATTAATAATTATTATTATATATTTATATATTTCCATTCTGATTCATAATTAAAAATGAGTTATAATTTTTTATTTAGTTTAAAAAAATTAAAAAAAGATTTTGTCTTAATTTATTTAATAAATAAATTTTATATTTAATTATATATAATTCAAAATTTACTTAAGAAATTAAAATGTTTTTGATTTATATAAGTTAGTAAAATAATTTTTAATTTTAAAATTGTTTAGGAAATTTTGATTCACCTTGATTTTATTGATTCACCTTCATTTTATTGATTCACTTTGATTTTATACCTATTAATTGTATTGATTCACCTTGATTTTAATTTTTTTTATAATTATTGAATTGTTTCGGAAGTGTATATCCGAAACATTCCAAGACCAATTTGGTCTTGGAATATTTCGGATATGCATCTCCGAAAGCACCCCCTCTTCCAAAAAGGGGTGTTTTCGGAAATGCATCTCCGTAAACTAAAAAAGGGTGTGTTTTCGGAAATGCATCTCCGAAAACACATTTTTTTCGTATTTTCGGAAGTGCATTTCTGAAAACACATTTTTTTTCCAATAAAAGTACGTTTTCGGAAATGTATTTCCGAAATAAGGGGTATTTTGATAAATTCGCCAGAGATGTCTAAGAAGGTTAGGAGATGGGTAAAGAAATTTTCTTGACATTACTATTTGAGTTAGATAGACTCTTTAAGACAATATTTATTTTGATAAGAAGTGACCAAAGCATGCGGGACATATTACTTGTCACAATTAATGATTCAGGTGCATTAATAAATCCGGTGTAGTTCATATTTGTTTTGTTGGTTCTTTTTTTTCTATAACAGTTGTTTAAATAGTCATTTGTTTTTGATTAAATTCAAATACACTATTATAGAAAGCACACTATTATAGAAAGCACCTGCTGCTCACTCAAACACCTAAAGGGATATAACCACAATTAATCAACATCATTATCCATTATCTCTATTATGAAAACTGATCAATCCTACAAAAGATTTGAAGGATGTAAATTATCATCACTTATAAATATATTTAAATTACATATTATTTCATACGAGATTTTTAACACATCATTTAGAATTAGACATCTAAAATATAAAAATAAATGATGGACGACTTATAGTAAATGATCTATTGAATCTTAAGCTAAAATTACAATATCATATTAAGAAATATGGTTTGACTTAACTCAATCAAATAAAAATGATTTGTATATAAGGATTACTCACACTTATATTCTCTTAAACTTTCCTTGAATATTTAATTGACATGATGTTTTTTTACTTAAATTAATATGTTCAAAAAATACATGAATATAATAAATCCTATTAAATATTATGTTGACATTGCCTCTTGGGCATTGTTGTTTGGTTGTTTTCAAAGGACAGGTTGGTTAACATTTAACTCGTCTTTTATGTAAGCTATGCCGTCGCCAATGTTCTGAATTCTGATATTGATGTTTCACAATAGCCATACTATATAGGTTACTATCGATATTTTAATTGTTTTTAAATGGAAAAAAATAATAATAACATAACTACCGTTTCTAGTCCTCACATAAGGTATTTCATTTCATTATTAAATACTTTTGGCAAGTCATTTCATTCTCAACTAAATATTAAATTAATTGTTTATTTAAATTCAGTTGCTTTAATTATTATATTATTCTTTTATTATGTTGAAGATATGCATGTAAATATCAAAGTCTAACATACCAAATTCTAACTAAAGTATTATGATTCAAAGTGAAATTTGGTAGAAAAACTAGCTGCTGAACATACTTCACATTCAAGTCAATATGATTATTTGTTGCTAAAAAATATTGGCAATATATTTTAATTGAGAGAGAGTATAACCTCTAAGAAAATAGGCGAATTCAATCCCAAAAAAATAGTAAAGAGTGTCCAAATCCTTCATTTCATATTGTTTGGCTAAATGTGACTTCAATTCATTAATCCCATCAACATCGTACCTATAATAATTATGTCATCAATATATAAAAAGTATTGTATAATGCATACATTGAAAAGTAGACATGAGTAGAGTCATCTCAATATTAAAATTTCCACCCATAATAAAAAGGTACAATAAAATAATAATAAAGAAGAATCAATTTTATTTAAATGTACGATAAAATAATAAATAAATATAATCAATTTTATTTAAATTTTAGATAACATAAAAAACTACTCGTGGATATGGCTTTATAATATATATTATCCAAAAAATACAGGTGCGTGCGTGTTCTCCCTACATGTGCAGGGAGACTCAGATGTTTTAATAAGTATATTACACGTTTGAGAATGAGGACCAGTTCACGGAGGTGAATAGTATTGTACGGTGGTTTCTAAGGTTCTTTAAGGGACCTGCTCATGTGAGGTAAGAGGCCTTGCTGGTGGCTTGGCGGTCACAGGCAGGCGGTTGGAGTTATGTTGTTAGGGTTATTTGGAGCAGAGTTCTCTCTGAATGTTGTTTGAATGTATGTAAGTAAGAGTTACTTGAGAGTCCCTTTATCCCCTTGAGGGATAATGTAGTTATATGAGTTATGGATTCTTAGAATTTTCTTAAAAAAGGTCGTCGCTCACTTAGTCAAAAGGTGAATGTAACGCCCGTTTTTAGTTTGCGTATTTTATTTAATTATGTCATGTTATGTGTTTTATTTTACTAACTAGGTGTTATTTATTGGGTTTTTATAGTAAATAATATAAGTTGATAAATTAAGAGAGTTATTGGGCTTGAGATAGCATTAGTAAGTGTAGGGTGTGATTTAAGGCCCATTAGCATTATGAGAAAGATAATAAGGTTAACTAAAACAAGGGTTTTAGAGGCTTAGAGAATCGAAACTCATTTTTCATAAAATTGGGAGATAGAAGAGGAGAGTGAAGAGAAGAGAAAGGGAGAATTCCAAGATTCAAGTTCATAGAGTTGACTTCAATCCAAACCTAAGGTAAGGGTTGAATTTTTTCATGCTAAAGGGATGTATGATGATGTTTTGGGTGAGATTTGATTGTATGTTTGTATCCATGGAAGTTGTGTGTAGAGATGTTAAGGTTTATGAACAAAATGCATGAATTTATGATTTGAAATGTGTTTTAATTGATATGTAGTGATGAATGATGATAGATTTCGTGCTTATACCTGGTTAAATGATGTTTAGAACGAGTTATGGGTGAGGGAAGGGAGATTATGCAGGTCTGATACAGATACTGAATTTCTGCAAAATCGCGCCTCCGCTAAGCGGACCTTGTTTTGCTCTTCGCTTCTGTCGCGAGTCGCTAATGCTCCGCTAAGCGGACCTTGTTTGTAATTCGCTTATGGACCCCTTCGCTAAGCGGACCCTGTTTTACAAAAATTGTTCCAACTTTGAAATGATGTAACTTTTGAACCGTAACTCCTTTTCAAGTGCCGTTTGGATCTACGTGAAGCTCTAATTGGTGTTTTACCATTGAATATGCTTAGTATAACTTTGGAAACTCTTTGAATCTTTTCTTGAATTGAATTTTTGTTGACATTGGAGATTTGGAATTGACTATGTCGTTTAAGTTGATCATGTCGTTTACGTGGAATACGTTGTTCGAGTCGATTATGTCGTTAAGTATGATTGTGAATGTTCATCATTGAGTCGCACTCATTGAATTGTTTGAGACGACCCTCGTGGAAAATGTTTGATACGGCCCAATGGCAATTGTTTGAGACAGGAGTCTACTCCAATGGTACCACATGCATTTGCATCGTTCGAGTTGCATAAGTAAAGTTGTATGATGAGTCATAATTGGATATTTGTGTGTGCATAACATGAATGTTAACTTGTGTCGAGCGGATGGTTGTTTCGTTGATCATATGTGATAATTGACTATGTGTGCCTTAATTGAGATTGATATTATTTTTGTTGGTAAGACGTTGAATGATGTGAATTGTAGTAAGTGATATATGTTGGTGACCAATGTATGATTATCTCTCTGCTTTGAATATTATCATACATTTCTTTATAATGAATGATATATCACCCTTTCTGTTTGAATGTTACCCTCTGTTGGTAACATGTAGGTAATGACAAGGAGTAGTCTTGTGCCTTATAGCTCGAGTCGGTGTGTCGATGCTCTGATACATAGCACTCGGGGGGATGTTGGACTACTTGCTTATGTTCTATTTCTTGTTGCTTATTCCTTGTTGGATTTCGTCATTATGTTATGTTGAGATTTGTTGGATATATTGTGCCATGTTGGCCTTGATGTTTATGACTTAGACGGTTGTTGAAATTTGATTTCCGCTGCGATGTGATTACTTTTTGGAAGTGATGATTAATGCATTGGATATTGCCCTCCTTTATATGTGTTATGTATCTATGTTGATGAGCATGATATGTGTATGTGATAGTAGTAGTTTAAATGTGACCCTCAAATCATTTTGTTCGTATTACTTTAAGATTTTTACACTCTGATTTTCCTGTTAATTGCAGGGTAGATTTGGGGTGTTACACTGAGCATTTGAATTCCAATTCCCAAAGAACACATGGGTCAGTAACTATTTTGACTTTTCCATCATACAAGACATGTCTTATCCTACGTTTCTTCTCTCCATAGGCAAGGAAAACATAGGGGCGAGGCGATACCTCCCTTCGGATGACCTTGCATTGTCACCATTTTCTAGGGCAGTCCCCAACTGTTACCCTAAACAGAGTTATTTGCAAATATAACACTACACTATCGTTTCTGATAACAATCATAAATACCATCTATAATATTTCCTATGAATCCTCTCTCACAGTGATTCCCGCTCATTTCTCTTAGTGTTGTACTTATGAATAATAAAAATATTGTTGTGTATGTCTTTAAGAGACAAATACATCAAGGAACAACATTTTGTTACTCAACATTTCCTAGAAACAATTAGCAAAAGGACAAAACTTAGGTGCAATTCTTTAGGTGTGGTTCTTATTATTTTCCAATGAAAATATGACAAATATATTTAAATATCATTTAGTGAGTGAAAATAGGAGAAATTTGCATACCTGTAAGAGAAAATTATACACTTGTCATATTTTCATTGAAAAATAGTAAGAACCACACCTAAAGAATTGTAACTAAGTTTTGTCCTTAGCAAAAACAAGTGAGTTTGATATAAAAAGTATTTTATTTTTTATTCTATAAAAAATTACGTGGCTAATTTTTAAGAGATGTTTTTCATATAGGTATAACCTAAAATTACGGACTCAGCCAATAAGCATTATTCTTAAATGTATACTAATTTTTGTTATGTACTTACTTAAATTCCGATAGATAAGTAAATAGGTGTGAGACCCTAAAAAAAATTTAGGCCTTGTGTTGACGGTCTAGTTGCCTTGGTACGTGGTCAACCAAGAGAAATAAAGTAGATTCATGATCATTATAAACAAGCCCAAATGATGTAATCATCGTAGAGAATTTTTCAAAATATATCTATGAAATTTATTTAAGACCATATAGAGACTTTTTTTTAACTTACACTTATACTTGGTTATGAGAAACACTTTAGAGAGGAATTGTATAATTATAAACTTTCTCTTGAAGATCATCTTCAAAAAAAAGTATTTCTTACTATCTGTAATATTCAAAAAGTACAGGTGCGTGTGTGTTCTCGCTGTAAGAGCAGGGAGACTCAGAGTAATTATATTACATAAAAACTTTCTGTTAAAGTTCATCTTCAAAAAAAGTATTTCTTACACGCATTTAAGAAATATGCCACCAAGTAACATATTTGAATGATGGTCATCTTGGCCATGTGGAAAAATATTTTTTCATAATCTATAACATATGTTTTTGAGAAAATCCATTAGCAACGAGATCATATTTAAAGTGCTAACTGACCCGTTAAATTTGGTTTTGATCTTGAATACTCAACAGGATTGAATAACACGTTTTTTTTTGGTGAAAATGCACTAAGATCCAATTATTTGTCTTATGCAACGAAGTAAATTTCTTTTCCGTAGCCTATTGTCAAAGAGGATCCAAAATAATTTTTATATACGAAGAGAGCATAAACAAATTGTAATTAAAAAGGAATCAAAATAAGTGAAATAAACAAAATTAGATAATTAAGTAAATTTAAAATCATATGAAAGATAAAGAATAAAATGAGGCAGTAGTGATGATTTAAATGAAGTAGATCAACAAACATGAGAATAGGTTTGGTAATCGTGGAAAAAAAAGGGAATATGCATCTTGAATATATTTAGTGGCAGTTATGTAGTTCTATATATTACAATTAATAAAAATATCATCATCAAAGAAAAAAAGGATTAATACAAGTAAGCTCGAAACTGGTACAAATATGATAATCATAAGGCATAAAGTAAAATGATATCTTTTTAAGAAATATGACATGAAGAAAATATAACCTTTTGACTAGAAGGATCATAACCACAATAATTATTTTCACCATCCCCATAACCAACAAAAACTAATATGACATAACAATGAGATGAATCACCACGTCTTACATGTGAATGAAGAACAACACAATTAGAACAAAATACCTTTAAGTGTGAATAATCAAGAGCACGACCATACAAAGTTTTAAAATGAGACAAACCCAAAGTGATATATAGATGATCAAAATGAGACAAACCCAAAGTGACTGAAGATGAATGTCATGCTCATGACATCTCATTCCATCTAGGGACACAGATCTGCGTCAACAGAGAGTTCAAGAGCCTACTGTTTCTTTCATATCATTTTCTCATCACCGTCAACAAGTAAAAATTGGGACCATGAGTGTTGGAATATATTTTAGACTCCATTTTCCATCTAACCTCACTACCACTCGCCTTTCAGCCATGTTGGCACATAAAGAGCTTAATATAAATACGGGACCTCAACTCATCCTAATAAACCTCTATAGTCTTCGGATTTGACGTATGGAGCTCAAGAAAGGCGAAACCACCACAGACTTCCATGATATCAATCCTAAATGTAAAAAATTCATCCTCCCCATCCATATTCATTTGAAGGTTTTAGATTTCTGGAGCCCCTCCAACTCTTCAACATTCTCACTAAGACTCCATACAGTATTAGACCTATCACTAATTTCTATATAATTTATAGAAGGATATGTCACGACTAAAGGGGGAACCTGTAGTATTTATGGGTTTATCACTTGAGCTCATGATGGGGCGTCACTTATCTCATTGTCACTCGACAACTCTACAGGTTTCTTGTATTGGCCATGTTTAAAAATTAATGAAAACAATTGAAAAGGTAGGGAAATAGAATGTCACCTTGAGTAGTTTAGGGTTTAAAGTTGAAGAAACATAAATCACGACCACTAAAAAACCAAAAGCGTTGCACGAAATAAGATCAATATCAAAGGAAATAAATAGATCACTGGTGAAGTGAAGATCACACATAAAAAACCTGAGTTGTTGAACTCTTCTGCAAAGGAAGTGAAATGAAGAACTTACTATATTTTACCAATTTATAAGTATCTATGAAGCACATATATATATATATATATATATATATATATATATGGTTAATAATTAACAAGATTAATGACCCATGATGAACCTCGACTTCATAATGGTACTCGAGTGCACTCAAGTGCATTAACAATGTTTCCCTCATCTACCTTAGAAGCATATGGCCACACGGAGTATTTTCACAATGATTCAAGTCATATAAACATTTAATAAGTGTGTTCCCAATGCCACCTACTCCCACTTAGCATGCCATTGATCTCCTCTCCAACTCTAAGGGTAGTCAGGAGATCTTGAAACGATGAAGAATATTATTCTGGAGGTATACCTTTATACTTTCATATCAATTTAACTATGTGTCTGACAATAAGAACTAAAGGAGAAACTATTTTAGGCCCATCAAACAGCCCAATAACGCTGGCCTGATTCGAAGGCCTAATATAGAGTTTCTTCCACTTAAAGACGAAGAAAAAATAAATCCTTGCCAATAGGTACATTGAAACCCATCACCATTATCATCACAACCATTGTAATTAGTGCAACAACCTTCCACGTTCTATGTCGTACTCTTTGGATGTATTTTAACCGTCGCTCGTATATAAGAACAATCATGTGCCACATTAAGGTACGATTGTATTCATTCTTGCAAGTCACTCATCTATAACCTCATTAACTTGGATGTTGAAGTGATAACCTTGTAGGTACACCTCATCCTCAATCCAGCGAAGACTCTTGCCGTTGTACCAAAAAGCTTACACGACAACCTTCATCAGCATATTATGAATTTCATGTTTGATATTAGAATATAATCAATGTCGTGACATGTAGAATTACATGTCCTTAACTGGAAATTAGAAATTTGCATCTCATGAGAAGTGATCTTGAAATTGACTTTATGCGTTAAATAAATGATTCAAAAAGTTCATTTTATGTATGGATATGTCCTACATGATGTACAATATTGATTCCAATGGACGTAGACTACTTATTAAATGCTTGAAAAAAACTTGACATGATTATCAAGACATATTTTTTAATAGGGTAATTAGGAAAATGAGCTCTTATTCGAATAAGTTAAGCTCTCAACCTTGAAAAGCCTAATTGTGAGTTGATAACAAACAAACACGTGATCATCTAGTTGATGCATCAATTGAAATCATAAAATATCTAATGATCCACGTGGTGGGTGTATTATCTCGTAAATATGATTATGTATAAGTTCTAAAATTTGTAAAGATTCACTTCCAATTTGTGTTGGTGATGGTCGAGTTATCAATTTTCCTTATGAACAAGAGATACACGCCAATTTATAAGATTAAAAAATATATTGGATCTTAACTTAATGATCACATGAACTTTCAATTATTCCTCGCATTACTATAGACTCCTGATGACTCAACTAATCATGTCAAACAACAAATTTATTATGATTTGTGAATTTCTGGTCTACGATTACACATGTTTCAATTATATTAATATAAGTGTAGTACAATCCAGAAAAAAAATCGGTAAATTTTTTAATACACATGTTTTTATCCAAATTATGTTTTGTGATAAAAAAATATTTAATTTTTCATTCATTTATTGTTTCAAGATAATATCTATTTAGAAAAATATTTTTGAAACACAATAAATTTCTATAAAACTTAGAAAAATATAATACATTCCCAATATGTAATTTTGCTCCTCCATATAAAAATAAATTAGCTCTTCTAAAATCTTGAATTATATTTATAGTGTTGGATGTGGTATTAACATCACATTTTGCTCCACTAAATAAGACTTTTTTCTTTTTTTTTGTTGTTTTTGTTTTAAGAATTATGAGCAGTTGTACTATCAAGAGAGACACATATCAGAAGTGAATTGTAAATTTGCCTCAATTTTTTGATATTAGGTCAACTTTGAGAATGACGCCATGGTACAAATGTTGGTTCTTATGTTTGTCACACTTCATATGGAACCTTCATTGGACGGCATATACGAATTACAAAGGTTTTTTCTTTACCCACCTCCCTATGGGGTCGCCTCCAGCGAAAATCACATTTTACCCTTGCTTCGGAAATGCATTTGCGAAATATTTTTTTTTCTAAATTTTTCCAGACTTCGGAAGTGCATTTCCGAAGAAATCCCAAAAATTGGGATTTTGATTAATTCGGAGATGCATCTCCGAAAAAACAAAAAAAATCTAAAAATTCTAAAAATTAATTTTAGGATATGAATTAATTTATATATTATAAATTTGATATAATTTATGAGTAATAAATAATAATAATTATATATTTTGATATAATTTATTAGTTATAAATAATAATTATTATATATTTTTATTCTGATTCATATTTTAAAATTCAAAATTATTTTAATTAAAAAATTAAAATAATTTCACTTACAAAATGAGTTATAATTTTTTATTTATATATTTATATATTTATAATAATCATTATGTATTTACAAAAAAAATTAAAAAAATGAGTGTTTTAATTTATATATTTATATAATAATTATAATAATTATTATATATTTATAAAAATTATTATATATTTATATAATAATTATTATATATTAATTATAAATATTTATATAATAATTATAAAAATTAAAAAAATGAGTGTTTTAATTTATAATAATTATTATATATTTATATATTTATATATTAATTATTATATATTTATATATTATATATTTATATATTTCACTTACAAAATTAATAATTATTATTATATATTAATATATTTCTATTCTGATTCATAATTAAAAAGGAGATAAATTTTTATTTAGTTTAAAAAAATTAAAAAAAGATTTTGTCTTAATTTTATTTAATGAATAAATTTTATATTTAATTCTATATAATTCAAAATTTACTTATGGAATTAAAATGTTTTTGATTTATATAAGTTAGTAAAATAATTTTTAACTTTCAAATAGTTTAGGATGTTTTGATTCACCTTGATTTTATTGATTCACCTTAATTTTATTGATTCACCTTGATTTTATACCTATTAATTGTATTGATTCACCTTGATTTTAATTTTTTTAATAATTATTAATTATTTCGGAAGTGTATATCCGAAACACCACATTTTCTGAAAATGTAACTTTATTTCGGATATGCATCTCCGAAACCAATATTTTATATTAAAAAAAACACGTTTTCGGAAGTTCATTTCCGAAAACACCTTTTTTAACAAAAAAAGTACTTTTTCGGAAATAAACTTCCGAAACAAGGGGTAGTGTGGTAAATTCACCGGGAATGGGCAAGAAGGTTAGGAGGTGGGTGAAGAAATTTTCATTACAAATGATGTCTTGTCTTTCTTATGCCAAAGCCAATAGGAGTTTAGTGATATCAATACAAACTTTTTTTATATATAAACAAGTAATGGGGAAAATTAGTTGCCTTAATTTCCTAATATTAACTTGAAATATTCATAAGCAAAACAAGTCAATCAAATAAAATATGAGCAATCGAAATCGGAAGGCACTAGTTTCTGCATAAACCGGGTGTTGATGTTTACATATTTCATTGTCAAACGATTAGAATTATATAAATGTCTATGTATGTGACGTGAAAACCTTTGACAAAGTATTTTATATGAAATAAAGGACCATTGAAACAACAATCATCATACACATACATGCATGCATCTGGTCACAAAAAAAATACTCCATGTTTAAATAAATCAAGCATCTATGTGTACTTATAAATAATAAATAAAAAAGTTTGCTATCAATTTGAGATGATGCTATTGCTATTGTGCAATCTGTCCCGATTTGCCGCGCTAAGGACATTTAACAATCCAATGTTTCATAACTAAGTATCTTCACAAACTTAAACTTTTGACACTGATTATTATAAGACTAATCTCCAATCAATTAGTACATGGTTAGAGGATGACACATTATCTAGAAAGGGATGAATAGATCCTCTACTTTAAAAATACAGGTTTTAATGTTTTGTAAAAGTTTAAACTATAACGAATGGAAGTGTCGTGTTTAGATTGAAAATAGGCTAAATTGAACTGGCTATTGGAATCTTAGATATGCGCAATCAATTATATGGTATAGCAATGACACAATTATGCTTAACACTTGAATTCTCAAATTAATAATTATAATAAGCATAAAGCAATCATGTTCACAATCAATTTAAACACAATTTTATAGTGTCAAATTATCGAACATTTGATATGCAATTGATTTTTCAGAAATTTCCTTTACGTTTGTTGATATTAAAATCCCATTACAATCAAATTGATTGTAAGGCAATCAACAAATAAACAATGTTCAAAACAATTTTCAGAAATTTATTACGAATCAATCGCTCAATCAATGTGTTTAACAATTTGATAATGGAAATTTAAATGCAAGAGATAAAGAGATGAAGAGAAAGAGGACATGAGGATTTGTTTAGGTAGTTCACCGATCGTCCTCGTTACGATACATTTGCCCCCAATTCCAATTTTGAATTGAGATATCAATCTTACTATGCAAAAAATTGTTTACAGGAGATGTCAAGCAATCCAACCCTACAAATCCTATGTTTAATGTTGATCCCTGCGCTTCTTTTCCTTTGATCAAGTCACCCAACAAATACCATTTGATTCACCGTCTCGCGCTACTCCTCTGTAAGAAACCACCATTCTTCAAAGCTTTCACTCGGGCAATCCAAATTGCGAGTTGTTGTCACTCAAGATTACCATTTGATTCACCGTCTCATGCCACTCCTTTGCAAGAACCACACGTTCTTCATAGCTTTTCACTCGATCGTATCCAATTGCGTAACTCTTTTCAAAAAACCCAAAATCAACACCTTAATCTTTGAGTAAAAACCCTAACAGTTTTTCCCATGAAACCCCCTATGATTCTCAACTCAATCTTAGGTTATAACCAACCTAAATTGAACATTATCAAACAAGTATACATGACACCCAAACAATGAATTATTATGTATACTTTGTTTTTGTGTATGCATAGAGGTTGAATAAGATAAGCAATGTTAGTATTGTTGGAATCAAACCCAAACCTTTGAGTAATTCCTTATCGCTACATAATGACAATGAAAGAAGGGAGAAAGAAAATTTGGGGAGAAAGGTGAATTAGGGTTTGAACAAAATTAAAAGGAGGAAGAAGAATATTTTCTGCAGAGTTTCTCTCTGCCCACAAACTGTGGAAAATTTTATTCACTTGCAACTGCAAATTATGTGAATACAAGTCTCATTATAAAAAATAGGGGTTACTCCCTCTTTTTATAGTTTTAGGTTGCTTTCTCCGTAAGGCAAGGCCCAAAACTACAAAAGCCCAAAATACCTATTTTGGTATAAGTTGAAATCCCATGTGAAGCAACCTACTTCGAGACTTTGACATCTAATACAACTTGACACAAATTAAACTTTTCGACACGTACATGGTTTTGACACAAAGAATTACATTCTTAACACACCGCCTAATTCATTGTGTCTAAACTATATCCATTCATCATAGCTCTTAATCTTCTAAATACTTTGACCTGCACTCCTTTCATTATGATGCCTGCAAAATGATTTTTAGTTTTGCAGTGTTCCAAGTTCATATTTCCTTTAACTACATGCTCTCGAAGATAATGGAACCTCATTTTGATGTGTTCCAAGTTCATATTTCTTTTAACTTTATCGGGTTCTTTGCCAGACTAATAGCTGACATGCTGTCGATCTTCATGGTAATTGCTCTGTGATCTTTCTTTGTAATTTCTTCGACCAGATTCACCATCCATGTTGCTTAACATGCACAAAGAGAAACAACTATGTAATCTACTTCATATGACGATAGTGCCACTACTGTTTCTTTTCCCGAACTTCAAGCAACTGGTGCTCCACCTAGCATAAACACATAACCTATTGTGGATTTTTGATCCTCTGCATCACTACACCAACTTAAGTTGGTGTAACCCACAAGTTTGCATTCTTTTCCCTCATCAGCTATAGGAAACAAAATGCCATAGTCGATAGTTCCTTTGAGATATCTTAGTATCCTCTTCATCGCTGCTAGATGTGATACCTTTGGCTTTTGTATGAATCTACTCACCATACCCACACTGTACGCTAGATGGGGCCATATGTGACAAAGGTATATTAATAACCTAATAAATCTTATGTATTGGGTTGGTTCGACATCATCTGAATTTGAATCTTTGGACAGTTGCAGTCTTGGTTCTGTAGGTGTCGAAGTCGAGTTCCGTTCTTCCATCTCAAATCTCTTGAGTATTTCACTTGCATATCTTCTTTGATGCATCATAAAGCCTCTACTACTCTTGTAGAATTTGATCCCAAGGAAGTATTAAATCTCTCCCAGATCAGACATTTTGAATTCCTTGCTATGATCCACTTTGAAGTCTTCAATTTCTTTCTTGCAGCTACTTGTTATCAACAAGTCATCGACATAGAGACATAGTATAAGCAATTCACTCTTACTTCTTCTTACATATACTCCATGCTCAGTTGTGCACTTCACAAATTCCTTCTCTCTTAGGAAACTGTCGATCTTCTTATTCCAAGCTCTTGGAGCTTGTTTGAGTCTATACAGGGCTTTTGCATCCTGTACACTTTTCTTTCTTCGCCATGTTTCACAATCCCAACTACTTGTGCAACATAAACTTCTTCGTCTAATGGGCCATTAAGAAATGCACATTTTACATACATTTGACACATGTATCAATATTTCATGTTCGCCAGACCAACAACCAACCTGATTGTTTTGATCCTAACAACAAGTTCAAAAACTTCATTGAAGTTGATTCCTGATTTATGAAGAAATCCTTTCGCCACAAGTATAACCTTGTGTCGAGTTACTTCTCCTTTAGGATTGCACCCAACTTGTATACATACTGCACATTAATTTCCTTCTTGCCTTGAGGCAATTTGACAAGTGATCAAGTGTTGTTGTCTTTGATGTATTTCAATTCTGCATTCATTGCTTTCATCCACTTCGGATCTTTCAATTCCTAAGCTTCATTGACAGGTTCGACACCTGTGTAGAAAGTGTAATGTACCAGCTCACCATCATCGTAGACCATATAACTTGATGTAATACCAGATTCTTGCAGCCTTGCAGACATGTGTCTTGTTTTCTGAGGTCTGCTTGGACCTGCATCACCTCTGACTTCTTCCTGTCGAACTTCTTCTCTTTCTAATTCAGTGGCTGGTTCTTCACATAAGATTCTTACTGAATCCTTCTTGTCATTATCAGTTCAATCCCATTCCTTAAGCACATATATGATCACGTCCCCGTTGATCACTACTTGATTGTTCACTGGGTCGGGTAACTTGTATCCTCCAATCGAAGGATATCCTATTAAAATCATCTAACTCGACTTGTCATCAAGTTTCCTTCTCAACTAACCTGGAACATGTCTGTGTGTTATATATCCAAATACCTTCATATGACTAAATCTAGGTTTGACACCAGACTAACATTCTTCTGGCGTGATTCCTTCTAGCTCATTCGTCGGACATTTGTTCAATATATATGTCGCAGTCGACATAAGTTCACCCCAAAATTCTTTAGGTAAATGCTTGCCTTTCAACATACTTCTCACCATATCCAAGATGGTTTGATTCTTCCCTTCTGCAGTTCCATTCATCTGTGGAGTATATGGTGGTGCCACCTCTTGCATAATCCCTTATTTTTTACATAATGTGTCAAAGTAATTCTACACATATTATCCGCCATTATCAATTCTTAGAATCTTGAGCTTTCACCCACTTTTCCTTTCAATCATATAGGTTTGAACTTGGCAAATACCTCGATCGCTTCACTTTTCTTCTTTATCAGGTAAGTCCACATACTGAAATCATCTATTAATTTCACAAAGTATTTGTTACCTCCATTCAGATCCACCTGGATTAGACCACATACATCAGAGTATATGAATTCAAGGATTGTATTTGACTTACTTCCTGCATCCTTGCTAAAGGTGTTCTTGTGTTGCTTCGCCTGTACACATTCCCCACACACTTCTCCTGGAATATCGATTTCTAGTAATCCTGAAACCATATTTTTTCTTTTTAACTCTCTGATGTCATTGAAGTTGAGATGGCCTAGTCGATAGTGCCATATCCATTCTTCTTTGCTAGATACAGCTTCAAGGTACTTGTGCTCCATCCCATTAAGTTCAATCTTGAAGGTTCTACTCTGAGACATGAGAACCTTCAAGGTTAACTTTCCACTTGAGTCGACAACTCTCATCATCTTGTCTCTAATTAACACATTGAGTCGACATTTAGCTGCTAGAGTATTGTCATTTACAAATATCACCGTTTTCTTTACAAAGGAATTTATGTTGACAAACCAATCTTTCCTTTCAGACATGTGTGATGAGCATCCCAAATCCAAGTACCATTGGTCCTTGAATCTCTCATCATCTCTTGTTGTGACCATCAACATCATCTCTTCTTTTTCATGTTTTGAAAACTTTACATCACTTTCTTGATTCTTCTGTTTTTCTAGAAAATCACTAGAATAGTGACCTAACTTTTGGAAATTAAAACACTGAATGTGACTTTTGTCAAGTTTTCGACCACCACATCTTCCTCTATTTGCAACACCACCTCTTTGGTTGCTTTGGTATGAAGGCTTTCTCTGATTTGGCCAGCTTCCTTCTTGCTGTTTTTGACCACTCGAATTATTGTAGACTCATCTACCTTTGTTGTCATTCTAACTTCCTTTGCCTTTATTTTCATTTGCTGCTGAGCCTATAAAGCCACATCACTTTTCGATTTTCCTATAGCTCTTTCAGCCATTCTTTGTTCACGAGATTCAAGCGTCCCTTGAAGCTCTTCCTTTGTCATTCCTGGAAAATATTTCGACTCTTCTATCGAAACCACCATGTGGTCGAACTTTGGAGCCAATGACCTCAACATCTTCGCAACAACTGATCTTGATGTCAATACTTCTCCACATACCTTGATTTGATTCACCGGTTTCATATACCTGAAATGTGAAGAGAAAGTGAAAGAAATGAGCTTTGTCTAACAACTTCCCTAGATCCATAGGATATGAAAAAGATATGTTGGAGTTTTATGAAGAAGTTTTATAGACCGTTCATGGCATAAAGAAAAGGCGTGAGAGAGTGTTGGAGTTTTGTTTTAAGAAAGACTAGCGTTCTATTTTAAAAGAGAGAACTTTCGCTTAAATATATGTTACACTTTTAACAATCTTGCTTAAAATGTCTGTGATAAAATGACCATAATACAGTTAAAATAACAAAGTAACAAACAATACAAATATTCATAATGCCTAATACAAATAATACATAATACAAATACTGCACTATTGCATATGCTAGGGCCCCAATTCCTTCGCTGCCTCTTATACTGCAGCGTCGACCGTAACTCAATAAGGATGACATGTATAATGACCTCGCATCAAAGTCTTTCAAAAAGACTCCCTAGTCTATACCCGTCTGGGCAACCTCCATAATTCGTCGACATCTTTGCAACACATTGACGACATGATCTGCCCTAGTCTGTTACTCCTCTAGTATCTCATGATGAGCTGTCATAGGTAGATCATCCACAGCATTTAATGTCATATAAGGATGTGACATCCTAAAATACCACTAAATGTAGCCTTATGCAGCGCTCTAGTCGCTAGGGTACCACACGCGTCATCTGGTACCATATGATTAAGATGATCATCACACATGAGATCCACATCTCTGCGAACAAACTGCATTAGACGGTGGGGTCTATGGGAATAAACTGTATGTACCAAATTGGCGCATGACTCGTTAAGGCATATGTGGATACATTAGACGTGGCCTATGAGCCAACGAACTATAGTAGAAGGATATTCCATCCAAGGGACGCGTTTGACGGTGATTTACGTATACCTAAAATTGTATATCATCGGCTACCATGCAATCAAGATACACTCTAAAGGGCTCCGTTACCTGATTCCCTCTAAGCGAGTTGAATGCACAAACACGGGACATATTCTCACATAAGCGAAACTTTTGTCCATGGAAATGGATATGCCAACCATGTACAACAGGTATGCTCTGAATGCGTATGCCGTATGCTCCATAACCTGCTCATCATCACCAGTGGCATGCTCTGCCGCTGTCACCTGCTGCACATACAACATTTCCAAAATTCGAAACTTAGCATGGAATCCTCAGGTATCTTCTATCTTCTTCAGGGAAAACCTTGGGCCATCTCCCAGATATGTCACCATTATCTCCATTGCCTTATCTATGATAATCCTTCGTGGTTTTACAACTTCCCCTGATGGGAAGTTGTAGCAGGCATGAGACTTCGTCTAGTGTGATAGATATATCTCCACGTGGAAGATGAAAAGATGACATCCCATAATGCCATCTCTCAATGAATGCGAAGAGCATACCATGGTTAATCGTGATATACCTGGTCTTGCAGTCCTTATAGTTGGAGCATATCCTGAAACCACTGATATTAAGGTTGTGGCAGACCCACATTATTCCAAACATGGTTGATGAATTTTAAAGCATCACGGTTCTGCATAAAAATAAACCATTGTTAGAAACTTCAAATACTATAACAAATGTGTTTCAAAGAATGAATACAATTGAGTTTTACCTCTCCATCTCACACATGCATGGCAACATGATTCGAATATAGAGGCAATAAAGTTAAGCCAGGCGAGCCTCCCAAAACCCCTAGGGTGCCTTAACATGTACCAATGAGGCTTCTTGGGCATCAGGAGGTAACACATGTTTCCTCCAGGAAGACGAAGGCGAAGAAGCATGAGCCATAGAAGTTGACACCTCCACATCAACCAAACTAGAACCAATCGGTGCCTATGAGGCTCGAGCTCTTTCCCTCTGAACCTATGCATGCCGCACAATTTTGTTGTGCCTCATTCTAACTTGGTTATAGGCCATAATGCATATAATTAAATACACAAGCATGATACAAATGAAACACAATGAAAATAAAGTCAAACAACGTAGACAAACTTAATACGAAAATATATTTCTGGATTTTGGAAAATCATAGCGTTGAACAAACCCGAAAGTGCATTTTTCGTATTGTTCTGCAACTTAGAGAAGAACGAAAATGACAGAAATGTATTTGAATACAACATTAAAAAAATGGGTTGGTCATTTAAACTACCTATCAAATACATTGTTTAGTTAAATAACATATCTAAACCACCTATTACATAACCTAATGCTCAATTTCTACAAATGTTTAGAGAAATAAAAAATGTATATAGAAATCAAAAACTAATTAAATGTGAGTTTGATGTTGAACTCTTTGATCGATTGGATGTTGATGGTAAAACCTTGAAAGTGTGTTGTATGAGTTTGAGTGTTTGTAAGTTGAGAGATTTTGAGAGTTTTAAAAGTTTGAGAGTTTTGAGAAATGATAAAGAAGAAGAGATTGATTAATATTTGTTTAAAATAGCCTTCGAAGCATTATCTCCGTAAGTTATACGGAAATACGTTTCCGTAATTTTTTTAACATAGTCTTAAGACTTGACTAAAAAAAGAACGTGAATGGGGGTGCATCCAGATGTATTTCTGAATTTTTGAAATAGTTTTGATTTTTTTACATAAATGAGGAAGCAATACTTACGGTGCATTAAGCAATCCTCTTAATTTAATGGAACACAAAGCAATAATGGACGGGTCTTTTAGTTGGCACAGCCCATACATTTAAGCCCGAAACCAGCAAAACACCACCCCGCTCAAATTCAAAACTCAAAATAATCACGTTTGAGATTCAAACTCATTTCTTTTCAACTCCCATTCAATTTTTGTGTCGCTTTACTAACCACCATCCATGGAGAACAACAACTCCGATCAAGAGAAGCGATTATCGCAAAAAATCGCCGCAATTCTCGACGAGGTTCGAACCTCATACGCCACACACAACCGTAAACTCAAGGAACTATCTCTCCTCCGGTCCAAATCCACTTCACCTTCTCACTTCTTCTCCGCATTTTCCAAATCCCTAATTTCTCTCTTCAAGTTTCAACGACGAATTGCCTCTGCTGACCGTGTCGTTTCCTTCGTCGCCTCTTTCACTGCTGCTCGAAATCCTTCCGATGCCGCGGATTGCGATGAGTTTCTGGATCATTTCCTTCATTTCCTCCTTGTTGCTATGGCGGCCGCAGATAAGACCGTTAGATTCAGAGCCTGCCAGATTATCTCCGAGGTAATAAATTGAGCTAAGTTCAACTTAATCATTTTTTGTGTTATTTTAGTGTGTTAGGTTTTACATTTAAACATTTAATTTCTCCAACGAATGTGTCATTTAATGGTTGAGTTTGAAAGAAATATTACGGTTATAACTTATGAACATTTAATTTCCTCGATTATTTTGGTTGTGATTTTGTAGATAATATTGCGGTTACCAGATGATGCTGAAGTGAGCAATGACCTATGGGATGAGGTGATAGAGGGCATGAAGGTTAGGGTACAAGACAAGATTCATTTGGTGCGTACTTTTGCGGTTAGGGCACTTTCGCGTTTCGTGAATGACTCTTCGAATGTTGACATTCTTGATTTATTCCTTGAGATGCTTCCTTTGGAGCAAAATGCGGTGAGTGCCCCAAATTCCCAATTGGATCAATCAATTTTGTTTTCTTTTTGATTTCCCTCATGTCTGTGTCAACGGTGGTGTTTTCTGTATATTGTGATATGGTATAAAGTTTTTAAAAGAATATATTGTATTAGATTAGATACAAGTTCATCTGAGTGTTTGACGTTACAATTATTGGTCTTAAGTTTAATATTCCAGCCTGGCTTTGCATTGCATTATCATTTCTTCTGCAGCTAATGGTTATTTGAGTACTTGAAGTTTTAATACCAGGTTGCTTTAAAGATTTGATCAAAAGATAGGAACAATTTTGGCTTAACCATATGCTCATATGCTGTTGTTATCAATAAAAATATATGGTGCTGACTGCTAAAACTCTATATCCTTTAGTTAATAGTGTCCTTAGCAACCCTTATACCCTATGCGAAGCCCTATTGCAGTATGGTTTCAAGTTAGTACTGTAGCGCCATCATTAACAGCTGCTATGGTAAAACTCCTATAGAATTACAATTTTTTTTGCATTTACCATTTAGTCATTTTATTTTCACCTCATAATAGCAGTATTTCGCACTAAACCGCATCCTCCTCTGTCTGAACTTCTGGTCATTTCACTATAAAATTCTATATGACAATGAAATAAGCTCTTCTGTCTAGTTATTTTCCTACCCTGAAACAACTTCATCTCCTCACCATGTGTGCCTTTCCAGAGGTCCTTTATGCAACCTTCCAGTGGCCCTTTCTGTGGCTTACTAGCTGCCATAATCATATTGGACATAGTTGTCCCATTAAAGGAATCACTTTTATTTGTCTTAAGTGCTTAGATGAGTTTTTCGAAGTCTTGGCGGCTAAAGCTCATTTACTTTATTCTAGAAGGTCTGAATATTGATAGCAATGAACTCTAATTATTAATAATGAACATGTATTTAATGTTGTGCGTAGAGTGGTATAAATAAATTTCTTTCACTACTCTATTCACCATTGACTATCTAGCATAATCTCACTGTTTTCCTCCCTTATTAATTAACCTGGTTACTGAGTTTTAAATCTTATGTATTGTCATATTATTGAAGTTGGAATATCTGCACAGTTCATTTTAGGATTTCTAGTACAGCTACATCTTAATGCTACATGCGTATGCAGGGATCTAGTATTCACGCTATTAAACCTGAAAATGTGTGCAGGATGTTCGTAAGATGATTGTGTTGTCTTTGCCTGCTTCCAGTGCAACCTCTCAAGTTATTATTGATTGTACCTTGGATGTGAGTGAATCTGTTCGCAAAGCAGCATACTGTGTTCTAGCTAATAAATTTCCTCTTCAAACTTTAAGGTAAATATGGTATGGTAAAAGAACAATAATTCTATTCCTTTCTTCTCAAATTGCGCGGGTTTTACCCCCCTAAAAATCAGATCTTAGAATTCGCAAGGGTTCACCTCAGAGTTTTATAAGTGCCACTTGTTTACTGTTGAAAAAGAATCAAATCAATGGTCTAGAATTTTTTTAAATATGAGCGCATGGGTAATGGTTAGTAAATTATCGCTCTATGATAATCACTCCATTGATTTTCTCATTACTGCTTGCTGTTAGTATTTTAGTCCCTAAAGCGCACACTACGATGCAAAGGATCTCAATATTTCCTTTGATTTGAAAATGAATAATACTTTCCATGGGTGGATTTCCTTCTTGCAATCTTCTCAAACATCTTTTCCAATATTACTTTTACTTAAGTGCCTTATTCTTTTTTACAATTTTTGCTCTTTTATTTTCCTGGTTTTTGCAGCATTAAGCACAGGACAATCATTCTTCGGAGAGGACTTGCTGACCGATCTGTTGGTGTCTCGAAGGAATGTTTCAAACTATTGAAAGACGAATGGCTTATAAAATGCTGTAATGGTGATCCTTTACAACTTTTGAAGTATCTCGATGTTGAAACATATGAATCAGTGAGCGAGTCTGTCATGGAAGCTCTTCTAAAAGCTGGTTTAGTAAAACTAAAGAATGGTGCAAGTATCCAGCAGTATATGTCATCAAATGGTGACACAGCAGAAGGTAAGACACGGTTTTTAATTAAATATTAAATACTTTTATTTGTTTAACTTCCAGTGTTGGTACATGTTGCTTAATTAAATCTTTCAAAAACAAATTTAAAGTCTTGTTTGATATATCATGTTAGTTATGAATCATGATTCTGAGGATACATACACACACATGCTCACACACATTGCACCTTTAATAACTTTTTTATAATATTCAAAAGCTTTTCAAATGACCTAAAATGTGCATAAACAATCACCAAGATGAAATTTAAGTTTAAACAATTGATTTGATTGAATACACATTTTACAAAAAGTTATTCATGAGGGTAAGTACGTCAATTGTGATATGCTTGGTGGGCACGAGCTGATCAAACAATTTTATGAGCACGGGCTCAAATTTTGTGAGAAGACTTATGAAAATGGTCAAGTTCGGCGGAATGATTCAGGCTATGCCCCTAAACAATCTTGCACTTGTAAACCTTCAACTACTTTCTTGCCTCGTTGAATGTAGTTTTCTGAATGCCAGGGTGACAACTCCCCCATTATCTTTTAGCTGGTAGGTTGAGATTAGGATTGAACCTCCCCGGTTGTTGTTTACCATATGTTATAGCTTTGCATACTAATTGTAGGGGAAGCGGTTCGTTGTCCTCCAAGCATTGCATTGATGGAAGCAGAGGCTGCTCTTTATTGGAGAATTGTTTGCAAGCATTTGCAGTCAGAAGCACATGTGAGTCAAAAGGAATATTAGCCATTTTTTTCTTCCGTATTTACTGTTCACTTTAAAAAAAAAATCAGTGTTGTCAATTAGAAGGAATATTGGCACTATAGTGCTATTCTTAGCAGATTTTACTAAAACAATATCTTTATCAGTTAATATGTATTTATGCACATAATTTGGGTAAATGTTTTATATCCAAAAAGAGAAGGGGACTAATAGCCAATTCTCTGTGTTAATCATGCTCTTTTGGTTTATGTTTTTGCTACCATTTTAATGCATAGGTTACTGGTTGCTATAATTTGTTATTAATATATTTTGAATTAAAATCAGAATACATCTATGTGCTTCATAACTGTCTTTCTTGTTTCCTCCCTGTTTATTTACTTTTGTAATATAATCATTATTAGAAATGTAATTATTAGGACTTACATTTTTCCTCCAACTTACCGCGGTTTATGATTTGTGCCCCTATAGACCTTAGGCTCTGATGCTGCAGCCACAGCGGGTACCGAAGCAGAAGTATATGCCGCCGAAGCATCAGATAAAAATGATCTTCTAGAAAAAATTCTTCCCGCTACAGTTGATGATTACATAGAGTTGGTCAGAGCTAATATCGTTGCTGGTACATATAAGTTTATTTGGATGGTGTTTCTACGCCCAACTCTAATGCATACCTAAGCCGTTCAATCTAATATCTGCAGGATCGAACCATCGCTTTACATGCCGGCAGCTGCTTTTGCTTGGTGCTATGTTTGACTTTTCTGACACTTCGTCTAGAAAAGCTGCTAGTTCGTTTCTGCAGGAACTGATGAGCAAGCCTCCTGAGCATGAGGTTGATAATGAAGGGAATATTGTATTCATTGGAGATGGCTTAAGTTTTGGTGGAGATACTCATTGGGCAGAAGCCATAGCCAAATTGGCAAGGAAAGTCCATGCTGCTCCTGGTGAATTTGAAGAAGTTGTTCTTGCAATCATAGAAAAGCTAGCTCAACCTTGCAGAGAGAGAACAGCAGATTATGTGCAGTGGATACACACCCTTTCCCTTATTGGTCTTTTACTGAAAAATGCTGTGTCCATGCGCTTTCTTCAGGGCAAGTCTATAGAACCAGATGAACTACTCCAATCTTTACTTCTTCCCGGGGTACAGATTGTTCCAAGTTTCTTTATTATTTTTTAAATCTACATTTATCGATTCATAAATCTGCAAAAAATACATTACTATAGTTATTTAAACTGACAAAAATGTTATGCATGCAGTGTGTTCTAGTTTATAACAGTTGGAAATGATTCGCACATCATCAAAACTTTCTTCTGGACTTTTTTGACTGATCTTTTGCAAGAATTAAACATTGTAAAAATTTAGAAAAGTATGGTGACTGTTGATACACATACCACAAAATAAATCGACATCTTCCTATCTTATAAATTCATTTAATTCAGTTCCTTATGCCTGGATGAGCAATGATAATAATACTTACTCTTGTTATGTAGTTTACCGAATCAAAAAATTTATGAAGTAATGTATGAGATGCACAAACATATAAACAGTATATACGTTGTAGTAAGAAATTAACTTTCAGATGAACAAGGTCTTGCAATTTGATAATTTGCTTGAGGGCTGAATCAGTTTATACTTGTAAATTTTGTTTGAGGTCATTGCTTACTATCTATTTACTGGTATGGACAATGAAATGTGTAGGCAAAACAATCTCTCGCAGACGTGCAAAGGATTGCTGTAAGATGTCTTGGCCTCTTTGGGCTGTTGGAGAGGAAACCAAATGCTGAACTTTTGAAACAGCTAAGAGTTTCATACATTAAGGGGCCACATATAATTAGTACAGAGGCTGCTAAAGCATTAATTGATCTTGTTATGTGGCATGGTCCTCAAGAAGTTGACAGGGTTTTAGATCACGAAATTCCAAGCCAATTAAACTGTGACAAAAAATCTTTTTGTCCCGTGAACTTCTCTGATTTCGAAGGGGATTCAAATTCAAACGTTGGCATACTTGATCTTTTATACGGTGGCTTTGAAAATGAAGACTGGGCTAATCCGTTAACTAGCAATGAAGATGAATGCATTTATGCTATACTTGGAGAGGGCTTTGCGAAAATTCTTCTCCTAAGTGACAACTATCCAAGCATACCGGCTTCTTTGCACCCTGTGCTTTTATCTAAACTCATTTACTTGTACTTCAGTGATGTATCAGAAAATATGCACAGGTGGTATCTAACTTTCTCCTTTTGTTCGACTCTTGCCCTGTATAATGAGCTAATTTAGATAGAATATTTCTTCCCTGCCAGGTTGAAGCAATGCTTATCTGTTTTCTTTGAGCACTACCCATGTCTCTCAACAAAACACAAGGCAAGCATAATGTCATATTTTCTCTGTTTTAAGTTATCCATTATTCGTATTTTTTCTTTTCTTGTTTGAATGCCATATCTTACTCCGGCCTTAATTGGTTTATTCTTAATAACTACAGAGGTGTGTATTGAAGGCTTTCATTCCTGTTATGCGTTCAATGTGGCCAGGAATTTTTGGCAATTCCGGGGGCTCTCCTTTTATGGTGTCTCAGTTACGTAAACGTGCAGTTCAAGCTTCACGTTTTATGTTGCAGATGGTGCAGATTCCATTATTTGTTAAAGAGACTGAAGCAGTCTGTGAAAACACTAGTCCAGAAACTCCAGAAGTTATTGATAGTTATGCTGAAGTTCCATTTGAGTGTGGTGAGGAGGGACTCGCACTACACATAGCCATAGAGGTAAATCATCCACAAATAAAATTTGCTCTTCTATTCACCTAACTTGATATACTAAGGCGTATACGTTCATCTTAATATGGATTAGTAGGGTTTAATTAGTCAACATAAATCTTCTTTATTTGCTCGTAAAGGTTTTATTTTATTTACCTATTTTATTTCTTTTTTGTCAATGTTGAGATATGTCTTTAGATGCTATCTGTATATTATGGCTACAGAAAGACTTAATTTTATTTATTTGCAACTTAAACTGAACAAACTAACTAAAAGCAGCACTTTTTAAAAATAAAAACTTATTTTAAGAAGCTCTTTTATTGTTGCAGTAACAGTATCTTACTGAATTAAACAGGGAAAGCAGATTTTAATGGGGTAATTTATTATTTATGTTGCACAGTGCTCTCAATTTTAAATGGCACTCTGTAGTACAGTCTTTTCCTGAAGATGTTTAACAAAGAAAAACTGAAAAATTCGGTTACCCGTGTTTGTAATCCTACCTGCATTGCATATAAAGTTGAATTGATTTGAAAACTATGATTTTGGACTGAATTATTGCCCAGTGAATACAGTTACTTATGATGTTAGTTTTGATATAAATACCACATGTATGACAAATTTTCTTCTTCAAGTTAAAATTATGAATCTTTTGGTTGTAGATTCTTGGAAATTCATCCACTTTTTTGAAACTCGTTTTAGTGTGCAGCTTCTAATGAAGCTCTTTTGTATACTGCAAGAAACTGGCCTGTGCATGTTATATATGGAATATTGAAAATATTGCAAAGTGTGTGCATGTTATATATGGAATATTGAAAATATTGCAAAGTGGGTGTTGGTTTTAACTGTGTGCTCGTTGAAGCTATAAGCATGCAACCGCCACTATATTGCTTAAATTAAAGCTGATGGATGTCACAATGACACATTATACTAAGGAATTTATACTAACTGTTAATTAGGGAAGAAAATGAAGTGGCATATATGAATTTCATATCCATGGCTGAATGAAAATGTTGTATGGTTCAAAATTAAAATGATGTTTATTAGTTGTTAGTCTTCTTACTCTCTACTCTGTTAAGGTTGCAAGCTTTCACTCAAAGAAGACAGCTGCTGAGAAGGCATATGTATCGGCATTATGTAGAATACTCGTCTCGCTTCATTTTCGGTTATCAGAACAAGGGCCCATTAAAGTTATGAGGAAGCTTTTAAATCGTCTGGCTGAATGTGTATCTTCAGAGAAGGATCTTGTTAAAGAATTAAAGCGCATGGCTGAGCATCTTATGACAGTTGACAGGCAACCAGATCAGGAGTTGTTGCAAGATGAAGTTAATCTCATTTTTGGTAATACTATTTTTTTTCTGAGAATTTCAGAAAGTATAACATGCCTAGACCATGGTTCTATTTTTTTGTCATCTTATCAAAGCCTTTATGGTGTGATTGGGCTTTGTGCTGAATTTTGTTGTAGTCTTATAATTATGATGTTATGGGGACAAGAAGGTTGTCCAGCAAGCAAAAGAAACCGACTAAATTTAAATTTAATCAAGTAACAAGTAACATGAAAGATCGCTTTTTAAGATTTGACACAGCTATAATTAGTGCAGTGTTAGTAAGCAGTTTTAATCTTAATCTTTACCAATTATTTATATCTGGCATTTCATTTGCAATCTAATTTGGACTGTATTATGCAGTTTTACTGGCCTGGCATAACCTTTTTGAAATTTTTTTTAACTGCTAACATTTTTCTCCCTCCCTATTTTTGAAGGGAAACTAGAACTTGACTTCAACCTGGATTTGGATGCTTCTGTTGCAATGCCACAAACACCAGCTGTACCGACAACAAGAGCCACACGTACAAGGAGAAGGGTAAGGATTGAGAAAGATAGTTCTGATTCTGACGACGAAGAAGTTTCATTTGCTTCTGTGGTTCCTACCACCATTAATACGGTAGGCCGCTCACAGAGAGCAAGCAAAACTGCAGCCATGAACAAGATGATGTCGTCTACCTGTAGAACACTTGAAATTGATGAAATTGATGAGCTAGAGGAAGAAGAGTCGAATGTGACATCTGAAGATTCTGAAGAATTCGACCAGAGTAGTTAAATACACAGTTTACATATATATATATATATATATATATATATATATATATATATTTATTGGTCACTGCTTTTGAATTTTCTTAAGCATATATGTTGTATTGTATGATTTAGATTGCAGGTTTTGTGTATGAATACTCAATAGTTCATCTTGCACTTGCTTGTGCAAATATATTAGGCTATTGGTATTGCATTTAGTTGGAGTAAATGAAATTCATGTGTTCAGTAACTCATTAGTTAGTTATCTAATTCACAAGATAATTTGTAATTGTAGCTCTAAAATGCATTTTCTGTTCAACTGATGCTTATCATTGTAAAATTGGCAAATTAATGTGTTTGAGAATTGAGGCCTTACAAATGACTCTTCCAATTATTTTTTTAATCTTCTTCAATGATTAACTATTTTAATAAAATTTAATTATTTTACTCTTAACACATTCCAGGTACATGTTATTGGTAGTTAAGTTGTGTGGCTAAAAAAGAATCTAAGTTATATAGTACTAAATGTTGTTTGTTAGGCCAAAGCATATACCATGTTTGTGATTGTTGGGTTCCTTATTTTTAGTTTAGGTAGACAAGAAACCATATTATTGATCATTGTGCCATAAAATATGCAGGAAAAATAATTGAAGAAGATTTCAAAATAAATAATCTTGTCATAAAAGAGAATTTATTATCTCCACCAACACCCAAATTACTATAAACTCAAACTTGAATGGACCCATTGAAGCTCCCATGCTGGATGATGTGTCATGCATCTTCAATGGTTCCCATATAAATTAAATTAAAAAATATTTTATAAATACTGTAAATTATTTTGAAGAAATATTATACTTTAAAAAATTTATAAAAAACATCGAAGTTATTTGAATAAAAAATTATTTATTATTAATTTCTTTACAAGATTATTAAGTCGGCCAAATAAAATCCTTAAATAAGATTGTCCAAATTCTAAAACCTTAAATAGTGATCTATGTCATGGATAGCACGTCCAACTCCCATAATAAAAAGGAAAAACCCTCCCAACCATTTGTAGACACACTATGCACATGATAGATGAAATTTTTCTTTTTCATTTTCATATTGCATTTTGTGAGCCTAAAAAGTTCAAAAAAGAAAAAGACAAATCATAGAATACAAAAATGAAAGAAAGTGAGGTCTCTAGTCTTTTTAAAATAGACATTAATGAATTATCATGCAATTATTTAACTAAAGAGGCATGACATTGACTCTACCTAAGTCTTTCAAATGTTTAGTTTGCCTCTTTACACTATTCATGGTCCCCATGGATTTACCTTTCGTTTTCATCTTTAATTAGATGACTCAAATAAAGTTGATAGATGATACAAAAATGAGTTCAATATTTGTATTAAATTTTTAAGTAAATAAAGAAACTCAATTTCAATATCCTCTAACTTAGTAAGGAATAGATAGTAGAATCCTATGCGTGTAAGCAAGAATTCTATGTTAACATCATTGAACAAAATTTCGTATCTTATGTATATTGTAATAACAAAATAAAATGATTTCCTTTTTTTTGTCAATAAATAATTTCCACTTTGAAATTTACATGTTTTATGTCTAGGGCCAGCTAAAAATAATCAAGTACTATTAAGCAAGTCTTTTTTTCTTTTCTTTAAGCTGAAATAATTAATTTTAGAAAGAAACATATGGGTAATATATTCATTTATTTTATAAGTTGGTCAAATTCCAATAGATTAAAAATTTATAATCTGCAAATTAGTGAGCATGCATGTGCTGTGACCATGGTGAGAGGCATGCAATTAAAGCATACACATGGGTTGTTATTGACTACCAGTTATTTTTTTAAAATATAAATTTTGAAAAACAATATTTTAAAATCAAAGTTTGGAGTCACTAAGAAAACTATATAATATGATCATTATCGGTTTTATGAGATCGAATTAGAATCAATACAATTTTTAAAAACTATATAATTAAATGTAAAATTATTTATTTAATATATGTGAAAATTATCATTTTAACATGTAAGTTTAATGTTTATTTTCTTTGGTAAGGAGGTGGTTCACTTGGTCTAAGTTAGATGTATATTTTATGAGCATGTTCGATATGTTTTTATTATCAATTGAGTGGTGGAACACTTAGCCTAATAGTTTTCAACAAGCATTGGTTAGGGGTCTCTGATCATTGTCTGATTATTTTAAGCATTGATGTAGTCATTTGGGGATCACGACCGTTTTGAATGCTGAAATGGATTGATTTTCTAAATTATCACATCTTTATTAAAGAACAGTAGCAAGCGTGCAATTTTCCTGGATGGGGGCTTTGTGTAGAAACAGAAACTTAAGGACTTAAAAGATAAATTGAGAGAAACATAACAATCATGAGAAAAATTTGAATACTCAAATCAAATTGGCTAAGGAGTGGAAGGAATTCGTAGTTCAATATTTAACCACTTTGCTAATCACTTTATTTCTGCTGGGATCCCTAGACCTAATTTGGAATATTTTCATTTCAATGTCCTTAACTCCCTTAGGGTTACTTCTTTGGTGAATTTGTTTGGTGAAGATGAAGTGAGAAAGATGGTGATGGATTGTGCTAGTTATAAAAGTCCAGAGCCTAATGGTGTCAATTTCGAGTTTTTGAAAGAGTTTTGGGAAGTTATTAAAGGTGAGTTTATGAAATTCTATCTTGAGTTTCATTGAAATGATAGACTTGTGAAAGGATCAAACATTATCTTTATAACTTTGATACCGAAAAAACACAATCCATAAAGTCTCTCAGATTATCGCCCTATTTCTCTGGTTGGGTGTATGTACAAAGTTCTTACAAAGGATTTGACATAAAGATTGATGTTCGTAATTGGTAATCTCATCTCAAATACACAATCTACTTTTATGAAGGATTGAAAAATCCTAAACGCTATTCTTATTGCTGATGAAGTGGTTGACGATGCTAAAAAGATTAAGAAAGAACACATTTCGAAAAGTAAACTTCAAAAAGGCTTATGATTTTATAGAGTGTTGTTATCGAAAAGAAGCTATGGTTAGGATGCACTTCCCCCATAATTGGAGATGTTGGATTAATGAGTTCTTGAGTTCAACTTTAACACCAGCTCTTATAAATGGTTGTCAAAAAATTGAATTTAGTTTGGGAAGAGGATTGAGGCAATGTTATCCTCTTTCTCTTTTCTTATTTCTTATAACTATTGGAGGTCTTAAATTTGATGTTGAAAGCTTCTGTCAACAATGGGTTGCACTATGGATATTAGGTTGGGCCAGACAAACAAATCAGGATATCACATTTACAATTTGTAAATGATACGTTGATCTTGGGTGATAAGAGTTGGGCAAACACAAAAGGAATCAAAGCGAACTTAAGATTGTTGGAGTTATTTTCAAGACTTAAAGTCAATTTTCATAAAATCCTTTTGGTAGGTGTGAATGTTACTCAGTCCTAGCTAGTTGAAGCGACACATGTTCTTAATTGTAAGATTGAAGATTTACCCTTTTCACTTATCTTGGCCTACCTACTAGAGGAAATTCTTGCAAATTATCTTTTTGAATGCCCATGAATAATAGAATCAGAAAAAGGCTCTCAGGGTGAACATGTCGTTATTTATCTATGGGTGATAAGATTGTCTTACTCAAATATGCCTTCCATTCTCTTCCAATTTACTTTATTCAAGACTCTAACAAGTATTATTTTTAAAATCAAAGAGACACACACACACACACACACACACACACATATATATATATATATATATATATATATATATATATATATATATATATATATATATATATATATATATATATATATATATATATATATATATATATATATATATATATATATATATATATATATATATATATATATTGGGGGAAGGGAGTGAGGAAGCTAGAAAGGTCCATTAGGACAAAATTTGTCTTGATCAAGACAAAGAAGGTTACATGACTTTACTTATTCTCTTATCGGAAAATGATGTTAGAGGCTTAGATCAAATCATGAGTGTTTTTGGTTTAGGAGGTTGATACATAAATATGGTGGTGTGAAAGAAGAGGTGCAAGATAGTGGGAGGAAGGTGTCAGAGTGGTGGAAATATTTCACTTTTATTGGGGAATGAGTATGCTTGTCTACGGATAAGTGATTCAAATGATCTCTTTTTTAGAGAGGTGGGGAATGGTGAAAGCACTTACTTTTTCCGTGATCCTTGAATAAATGAAACACCATTGAAAGAAAATTCATTAGGTTGTATGGACTTTCTCAAGTTAAAGAGGCGTTAGTGGCTAATATGTGTAGATGAGGGTGAGAGATGAGTGGTGGTTGTTGGAGGTGAAGACCCCATTTATTTTTATGGGAAGAAGAATTACTTTTAGGTTTGTGTACTCTCTTGGAGAATATTTTTGCAGGATATCAAAGTTGACAAATGGATCCGGTGCTTAAATATGATGGTGAGTGTCATGTCAAGGATATTTATCGAAAGCTTACTCAGAATTTAGAGGGTGATTCCAGAGTCCCTGTTGATAGTAATTTGAACGAGTTAGTTCCTGTTTTGGGCCGGTTAAAGGCCCAATACGAGTATGATTCAAATATCGAGCCCAACAATGCAAATCCAACATAAAATTGTCCATCATATATTATTAACACACGTAAGACTTAAGGTACACTTTTGTTCTCATACTTTCACTTTGCTCATTTTGGAGTCTATAACTGACTTTGGCATCAGAATGCTAACCTTGCAGGTCCACCCCCGCGCCGTCGTATTGGAGATCTGTACCACCGCATTAGGAATCCATAATCACCAATCAACATAACTTAGGTCCCAGTACAAAACAGTTCCGTTGAAAGTTTCCTTGCTTGTATAGATACTTTTCTTTAACATACTTCCGATGAAAGATAACTTGATCTGAGATGGGATCATTAACAACGATTCCTTAAGAGGTGTAGCGGGGATGAAAATTTAAATGCTCTTTCCTCGGGACGATATGGTTCAACATTTTGAAATAGTTGGGTATTTGTTATGTTTATTCTAATGACCCAAGAGTTCACACATCTATGCTTTGATATCTTATATCTGATACAAAGGAAATCCACAAAGGCATTCATGTCATTTGGTTGACGAGTGCTTGAATTTTATGAAAAAAAAATCAAATAAGAGGTTATTTGGTGAGAAGGAATTATCCGCTTTAAAGATTTTAGATCAAATAAAACTTACGACATAGTGGTGACTCATGTAAAGAAAAAAAAACTTCCAGCATGTCTTGAATTTTTAGTGGTTCAACCGTTAAGTTGCTTAGAATACATAAACTTTTGATGCCTTTTATTGGTTTGTTTCCGCCTCTAAATTTAGTATCCTATAAATTGACTTTTGGTGAGTGCTATTGTTTGCACTCTTTGTACTGAGATAATCTCTTTTTATTAATAATACTTTTATTAGATGTTAAAAAAAAACTCTATCTTATATATTAAGATTTATATGTTATATTATATATTAATATTTATTCTATTCATACTCTATCTTATATCTTTTTATATTAAGATTTATTCCATTCATACTCTGAGGTCTATTCTTTCATTCATACTCTAGCTCATTCACACTTTGATTTTCTTAATGTTAAAATAACATAAAACGACTACAAAATATGGTATAGACCGAATAAATTTTATCTTTCTACTCCAAAACTTTGAATTCTATAGAAGTTTACTACATATTTGATATTTTTCCTTCAAACAAAATATTTTATCAATATTAAATTTGACTCATTTAAAACACCACCTAATAAATAGTAATTTAAAATACCATCTAATACATAGTAATTTAAAATTTGCTAGTTACCTTATAGAACATTAAACTCAAATTAACCCTTAAATATTATAAAAAATATTTTAATTCCTCTTTATTTTTTTAAATTTGTAAAAAAAGATTCTTTTAAATTTTTAAAAAATTGCAAATTGACAGGTAAACCCATGAATTATTTTTTGAAGTTTGATGCAGTTAAATTTCTAATTTTGAGAGAAAAATAATTTAACAATTATATTTAAACAAAATAAAAATAAACTAAAGAGAATACAATTGAAACATTTGAATTCTTATTTTAGTGCAAGTATTTTTAAAGAAACTAGTAATAGAGTCATGAAATGATGGAGTAACTACAACCACTAAAATGGTACTAGTACTCTATTTGCTGAGGTTGTCGGGGAAGCTCATTAGTTGCATCAAACTTTACATAATGGTGCTGTCTGACTGGAAATAGACTCACATTATTGCATCACCAAATCTAGAATTAGAATGAAATAGCTTAGGCAATGTGTTCCCAATAGAAAAAGAACAGAATCCCCCAATTTCTACAAAATCTTCATTTTTCTGTTTTTCATATTCATTCTCAACTCATTCATTTGTCAATAATATTGGTATCAAGGTAACTGTGGTGTAATGCACTACTGTGGCCAGTGGCTACAAAGCTTTTATAGGAACTTGGTGGAATCCACCTAAATTATAGTAAGGGAAATGCTAACAAGTGCCCCAGGGGCACTCTTTAATAGCTTTAAAAAGTAAGTTTTTCTTGGAAATATGCGTAATTAATGCATCGAAAATTGAAATGGTGAACTTTTGAAAGAATATTTTCTTTATTTAGAATGCTTAAAGAGTGCCCCTGGGGCACTCGTTAGCATGACCCTTATAGTGATCTCCAATGGCTAGTTTTGATTTTGAATGACTTAACTTTCAAACTTCTCAATCTTTTGCAATCTAAATGTATGGGCAAAGTTTCTTATGTAATAACTATAATGCAAATGAATTGTACCCTCTCTCAAATTAACTGCTATTTTTTAATTTTATTAATTAACTTTATTTATTTAAATGATAAATGATTTTTGTTTACTAAAATATTTTTGTTAAACGAATAATTAGGTGAATTAAAATTCAATAAATAAAAATATATTAATATAAAAAAACTAATAAATATTATGTTATTTATGATCATTAATAATAGCAAGACAATATTAAAAATCCTATGTCAAGTTATGGGAAGCAAATATCCACCACCTAATTTTCTGGTAAATCAGAAATTTTGCCAAGTCAAAATGTATTGGGATTGAGTGACTTTGAGGTTCAGTAACTTTGGTAACTTTCTCTCTATCTAATTCTAAATCAATCATTCTCTTTCATTTTAATCATTCATTTATCTCTTAATTGCATTAAAGTTATCATCACATGGAGATAGTAAAATCACCTAGTCCTCCCCATCAAAACATAATTGGACAAAAGATTACGTTTTTCATAGGTTCATTTATAATTAAATATTTAATCTATAAATTTATTGAATAATAGATATATTTAGTTTATTTGTAGATTATATAAATTAAGAAATGATATTTTAAGTGAGTTAACAAAAAAATAATTAAAGTAATAAAATTATGGTATGGATTTGCAAAATTTTCTACTTGAAAGTTGTGCGCATGGGTGGATGAATCATGAAAGTGCATGGATGCTTTTGCTTTGGGTAATGGCTTGAGAGTCGTGAATCTGACCATTTCGAATCCTATAAAATAAAAACTCATAGTCATAAGCATATGAATGGTATTTATATTCTTTATACTACTATTATTTACTATTTCTCCCTTTTATACTAAAGTAGGGTTCATTGCTTCTAAATATTACTTTAAAAATAGTTACATATTCTCACTTATCTATATTAATTCATTCTTTAATAACAATCTTTCAAAAAACTTTTATAAAAACTTTTTCTCATAAAACGACATTTTCCTACATAAAAATGAGCACAGTTTGAATAGAAACACATCAACATCTTTAACACTTGACTTTACGTGTTTCTTTCCTACTATTAAGTTGGTGACATATTGCTTTATATCTAGAATTGGTCAATTTCATATTTCTTTAAAAGAGTTAATACGTATGAATTATGGAGCTATTTCTGAGTTCGATTCACCGTCCAACCATCTATGGTTGTGCAAATCATGTGTTGGTTAATGGTTGACTTCAGTTTTTTCACAATTAGTGGCTCCTACTTTTCAATTTCTAGAAAAACATGTTATGTGATTATCATTGTATAATGAATTTTTGTTAAGTTTCCAATTTTGATGGAAGAAATAATGACCTAATTAATTACACATTTATCTTATCCTTATTCATGTCAACCATGCGAAATGGATAAGACGTAAAAGTTGAATTGAGTGTTAATAGGTAAAAGTCATCAATCTATCTAGATTAGAAATTGTAAACTTTGCTATTCTAGAGAATGTGAAAGCATCGAATTCTGAAAATATTCTTGTGATTCAATGGATTGATTATTATATTAGGGGATGGATCTATGTGAGCGGATTACACTTATCTCTAACTTAGTGTTTGTACATAATAATTTAACTAGTTAATTGAGAAACACGAGTACATGAATTAGGTTTAGATGATGTTCAAGTAGCTCAATGGATATTAGTCAAATTAACAACAATCTGAGTTTAAAAGATAATTTTTTTTCTAAATACAAAAAATCTCATAAAAGTTTTGAAAGTGTCACAATTGGTCAAACGTAAGTGAAATTTGACAAATTTTTCACTTAAAAGGCTCGTGTTCCATTTTCATGAGTCCATGAATTGAAGTTACTATTTTTAGCATAAGTGGAAATGTATGTGGCGATAAAGAAAATAAAAAGTCTCGTTAAGATTTGAATTGAAGATTTGAACCAAGAACATCACATAAGTAACCAAATTAACAGATATATAATCAGATTTCTCCAATTCTTCTTGTTAGCACATTTTATAGCAAATATGATTTCATGCCATTCATTTTAAAAAAAGATATAAACTCCAATCTTTACTTGAGAAAACTCAAGAATATTTCTAAATCATTTCAAAATTTCCTCATGAAACCTCATACGTGCTGCTCTTAATCCAATTATGACTACAAAAGCATCAATGTACTTGTATGATGCAAGATGCGGGGGGAGGTCGACATTTGATGTGAAAACATTCAATAATTATAAACTCTTGAATTGAAGAGTACATGTACCCCTTAAAAGAAGTAGATGTCATAAAAATCAATTGTTTAACATGAAGAATGTCTTTATCAAAGTTAATTTTATCATTTTGAAAAATATGTTATTTCTTATGTGCCAAAATTTCAAAAGAATTATTATGATGAGAGTCCATGACAAGATTCTGAATTTGAGAGCTTTAACTTCTACCATCAACTTTGAATAAGTTTTCATAACTAGTTCTATCAATGTTCTTGTCAAACAATCGCTCCATCCAATGCCAGTAAAGTACATGCATCTAAGAAATAAGTTGTCTGCAGTTTCTACATCATGATTGCAAAGAGAGCCCCCTAAATACCCTATGTTTTCCCCTTCGAATCAGGTTGCCTTCTGTTGCAATAATATTATGCATTAGTTTCTAAGTCCCCAATGACTTAGCATGTGGTATGTAGAGATGCCAAATTAATTTTAACCAAGAAGGCTCAATGTAATCCCTCCTGATACAATTGTAGGCATCTTTAAAAGATAGATTATCATTTGTAGATCCTATCCAAATAAGTTTATCAGCAGTATTATTGTCAAATGATAAGTTACTCTTTCAAATGTCTTCAACAGTTTTAGGAGTCAAAATGGATAAGACACGAGGAATATTCTAATTAGTGTCTTGGATAATTGAACTAACCTTAGCAGTATGCTTAAATTGAATATCCATTAGTAATACTAGGTGTAAATCTTTAATTTTGTATCCCAACCAATTTTTCAGTCGATAAATGAATGGTGTTTCCATTACCTACATGCCATATACTTTGTTCCCCCAAAAAAGGCAAAGAAATGCTTAATGTCTGGTCATATTGATGAAGAAATATGATGCTTGATTGGTTTTTTATGCATGCATTAAATATCTATTAATAAGCATTGAAGACCATTGATTCTTGATAGTTAACAACTTCCAACAAAGAGATAAACAGCCGAATTTGTTTATTGTCGTAATATCTCTCAGGCCAATAACTCATTTAGAAAAAGGTGAGCAAATAATCTTAAAAGAGGTAGTAATCAACTTTATACTATCTATGCTACATGTCCACGTGAAATTTTGAATTCAAGAATGTAGTTTGTTAAGAAGATTGATTTTCCATACATAAATCCTAAGATTATATAGAAGCATGCCGTGTATGACTAACTGTTCCAATTGAACCATACCCATTATAAAAAGAAGGTAGAGCTTCCAAGCAGGTAGTTTGGCCAATACTCGAGCAACTATGATCTGAAGATGATGAGTTCTAGGCCTACCTCTGAATATAGAAACTTCAAGATAGTTAAGTGGTGTTTATATCATTGTGAATCCAAGCATATCTGTAATGTGTCTCAATCTAGATCCAGAAGTACATTTACCATAAAGCTTATATTTAGTTGGAATAATGTGTTGAACTAGAATTTTGACCATATTATTGAAGGATATGGTTAATGATTTAAGCATATTTCCTGGTAGCTTTGCAAAATATCATAAGGTCATCTGTAAAAAAGTGTGTCTAGGAATGATTGTCTTACCAACTGATATGCATGTAAACTTACCATGATCCACCAAAATAGATAATTGCCTACTAAGTGTCTCTTTGAAACTGCAGAAGAGCAAAAGAGACAGAGGATCTTATTGGCTCACTCCTCTAGAGCAAGAAAAGTATCCTGCAATTTATTTATTTATCATGATTGATAGTTTGGTTGAATAAGCTCCAATCACAAAACTTTTGATCAAAACAAAATTGAACAGGAACTATAATAAAATATTATTAATCTAAAGTATCAAAGGCTTTTTTGATGTCTATCTTCAAATTCATACTACCTCTAAAGGATTTCTTGTCCCACATATTAATGGCTTCTAAAGTAATTCCAATACACTCATAAATATGTCTTCCCCTAATGAAGCTTCTTTGGTATTCTGAAACAATTTTAGGAGCTAAGATGGTTAACCTGACAACAATGTTCTTAGTGATGATTTTGAATGCAAAAGGTCAATACTTCTATATAGAATCTACTCCATGTTGTTTAGGTATCGAAGTCACATTGATTGAATTGAGATTAGGAAGGATCCAACCTTCTTCGAAGAATTCATTAACTGAACTCATCACATAAAGTTATGATTTCTTGTCTTATTCAAATATACAAAGTCATTATTCACTATGTAATTCAACATGACAATTACTAATTCATCATTCTCTATGTCCTTCACATTGTCATTAAATTGTTTGAACTGTTTGGTCTTTTTAGGCTTTTATCTTATAGATTCTTTAATTAGTGGCTTCTCAACATTCTTGCCTTTAAACTTCCAACATTTGTCAATACTATGACCAACACACACACAATAATCACAAAAAAGCGATAAACTCTCGCATTCCAATTCAACAAAGAATGCATAACTCTTTCATTCTACCAAAATATGATCATAGAAAATATCTGACCTATTAAAGTCTACATGCACACACACACACACACACACAAAATGCCCTAAAGTTCTTTTTCTTGTAAGCTCATAAATTAATAAAGTTTCAATATCATAATAAATTGCAAATAAAGTAGTTAATTTCCAATACTCTAATGGAAAATCATCATTCTCAGACATACTTGAGCATGTGTAATCTTCAAATTTTTAGATCTAAAATCGGGTGTTTATGCAGACAAATGTGAGAACGAGGGCTTAACATTCCATGTCCCTACACTCCCAATTTTGTTGAGATTCACCCTTGATTTGAATGGAAATTCAAAATAGCCAAATCCCAAAAGAGTTAAATTTCAATTAGTATTTGGACTCTATAATTTCATGAGTTTCTCACGTGATTCTAATGCCCTCAATGACATATTACCTTTATTAATGATCATTCTCCCATGTAAACTATTCCTATAGCGTTTGAGTCCGACTTTGTAAGCCTTTTAAGGTATCTTGATCAAGAGACGATTATTTTTGAGGCAATGTTTGGCAAAATATAAATTGGTATGTCACACACATTTTAAAGAGCTTGAACAATGGATTGATTTTGTGCTTGAGATTGAGACACAGGAGTCATTCGAGGAATAAGAGTCGACCATATAAGGTCTCCACGTCGATTAGGTTTTCTTTCAAACCCTAGTGGACATTCTTAAAAATCTTGATTCAGTGCGAACACGTTATCTTCCCTAAACCTTGTTCCGACGATCTGAATAGTGAAAATGTAGCATTGTGTCTTTCGAATGGTGTTCAAAAGTCAATTCGATCCAACAATTAACGAATTCATAATCGCTAATTTTCAAAAACTCGAATGTTTATGCAATTTGACTAGCACTAATATATATATATATATATATATATATATATATATATATATATATATATATATATATATATATATATATATATATATATATATATATATATATATATATATATTTTGTTAAAAAATATTTTGTACCATATTATGCGTTCCTCATGTATTAAGTTGATAATTTGATTAAAAAAAGAAATTAATGTATCAAGATCTAAAGTATAATTAAAGAAAATTTTTTATCTCAAATTTCGAAATTTTTTTAAATAACCAAACTTTTTTTAAAAAATCAAACAAACTTATATTTCAAAAAATATCATACAAACTCATATTTCAAAAAATTATCCCACTAATCATGTTTGGGAGAGTTTTACACGTAGGCGCTATCCCACATGCCGTCTTTTTTTTTTAAAAAAAATTTTTAGTTACCTGCAGATTTACCTACAGACCAAACATAAAAAAATTTCGTAGATAAATCCGCAGGTAATTAGAAATTTAAAAAAAAAATAGACGCAATGTGGAATGACGCCTAAATGTAAATCACTCCCATGCATGATTAGTGGCGTAATTTTTTGAAATATGAATTTGCTGGTATTTTAAAAAAAAAGTTTGGTTATTAAAAATAAATCGTTTACTTTACGATTTTAACAAAATTTTCATATTTATTTTTTATCATACTATTTTTTATATTTTATTTTCTCTTCTTTCAATAGAGCCGTAAAGGGAACATTTTTCCAAAAGTGATGAACATTTCATAATAAAGAAAGTATATTAATTATGTGAGTCACCACCCTTTGTTTCATTCCCAGCCATTGTTTTATAGGTACTCATTTTGGAAAAACAACTTTCTGTGGGCTTGTTCTAACAAACCTGAAAAAGATTCACCCTTTATTTACATGAAACATCACGTTTTTTAAGCTCTTTGAAATTTCAATTGAAAGCAATACATTTGTAGCTATAATAAAATGTCATAGTCAATTGAATCAGCTCATAATTGAGGCCAATGGCCAAACATAGAATTTGTTTACTAGGAAAGTGATTCTTGAAGTGTGTGTTAGTCCTAATATTACTTCTACTAAATATAACAACAACAATAGTAACATGTTTAACTCATTTATATTAAGTATTTCTATGTGCCAGCCAAAATATGTCTATTTTAAGTCAATAGAATTGTTGTAAATAGAAGTTTAGAATTAATCATTTTATGCTAATGAAACCACATGTAGCTTTTCAATTTTTTATAAGCATTTTGGTTCGAGCATGAAATATTAGGTGTTGGTCTAATGATTTTTTTAAGCAACAAAAGAAAATTATTAAAAAAGAGAAAACATAAAAAACAAAAGAATAAAAAAAATATGACAAACAAACCAAAACTAATCGCAGACGTAGGTACAATTTTTCGAAATATGTAACCAAATGATCTTGCTCGTTGTTTGCGATTGACATTTTTATTTTCTATTTTATTAACGGATCTTATCCTAACAATTGATATGCTATGACCGTTAACGTTAGAGAGAAATTTAAAATGGAAAAGTTCGATGAAGCCTAAAATTTTAAAACATGGTAAATGAGAGCTAAGAGTATGTTGACTTAGCAAGATTAACACTAAGCGTTGCATAAAGCGAAACTGACAGAAATGACGTGTTGCATAAAGCGAAACGGACAGAAATGACGTATGGCAATTGGTTAGAGTTACATGAGAAGATCGCAAGAATGATATGTCTACATATATTAGACGAGGTGATGTATCATATTCTAAACTTAACATCTCTAAAGGTGGTTTGGGATAAATTGAAGAATTAGTATATATCTAAGACGTTTATGAACCAATTGTTCATGAAGTAACAACTATATCGTTTGAAGATGTAGGATAATCCAACTTACAACAACATGACAATACATTTAACACCTTAATCATTAATAAAATGAGGTTTAGGGTGAAGGTCAATGACGAAAATTAGGAAATTATTTTTTGTGCTTGTTACTAGTTCTTACATCTACATGGTGACTACTCTCATCTACATAAAAAATACTATCAGTCTCGATGAAATACTACTATACTCTAGTCTTATCCTCAAAGTAGAAATTTTTTAGTGGAAGGAACTAAAGGTGAAGGTATGTATGTCAAGGTGAAGGTAGAAAAAGTCTTAAATAACTATCATAGTTCAAAAGAGCTATCATACTCCACTATTAAAAGTATAGTCACTTGAAGCTACACTACTTTAAGAATTTTCATATTGTTTTCACCGATAACTATTGTTCAAAAACTATCATACTGAACCATGAATATTATAATCACTTGAAGCTACATCACTCCAAAAATTTTAACACTACCTTCACCGACAATCATAGTACAAAACTATTATACTCCACCGGAAAAGTAAAGCCACTTAAAGCTAAACCAGCCTAAATTTTTTTGCATGTTGAAAAACAGCCTAAATTTTTTTGCATGTTGAAAAACAAGTTGAAAACTTTTGGTGTAACTTACCTATTGGAGGAAAGCTCTTCAACAGCCGACATAATATCACAAAAAACTTTGCATCAATGTCAACCAACTCCCATGTGCTAACCACTAACCAACACCTTGTATAATCCTAAATGTATCAACACATCTTAGACTTAAATTTTCTATAGGCAAAAAACAATTATTCCATCCATTTTCTCTAGCCAATATGCACAACGAAATTTGTGACCGCGGTTTAACAACTCTTTCACAACACCATCCTTATTTTCTAATGTGGAAGATGAAAAAAAAGCTACAACCACAAAGCATATTACAAACTCCTAAGGCCCCAATACACTCACACTCTCAAAGTAAATATTTAATTATCTCAGAAAACACTTTAACACAAGAGTATTAGAGAAAAATAAAAACCAAATACATGCTTAAAGTATTTTTGATTGGTGCATTTTGTAATGAAAAACTTGAATCCATTATATAGCCTTGGACTCTCTCTTCCTTTAAAAACCAAGTCATGTGGGAGTTCTTCAACATATATATTTTCAATCAATACCGACAAAATCATGTGTTATAACTAGAATTAAAATTTTATATGGACCATATTGGTGCGCAAACATTGATTGATGTCACATATACTCCATAGTTAAGAAATAATTTGATTTTCTTAGATACTATAATGGAAAATGTTTTCACTTACATTTATAATGTAGATATGTACATTATAAAGGTCGACAAAGGTTCCTTGACGATAATGAGAGAAAAAATTATCGTAGGTAACATATATAACTTGTCGAAAAGTATTGTTGTAAGTGGTGTAATGTTAAATGAGTCTGATAATGATACGACTAAATTCTAACATGTGTCTGGGTTATCTAAGTGAGCGTGAGATAGTAGAATTTCATAAGGGGAATATGTTGAAGGGTATTGTAGTTACAAGATTGATTTGTGAAGGTATTGTATGTTTAGAGAACGTTGTCATTTTAGGCTAAATACCCTTTTTGGTCCATTAAGTTTACCTCGGGGTCCATTCTAGTCCTTTACCTTTAAAAAGTCCCAAAGTGGTACTTTAATTGTTCAAAAAGGTCAACATTAGTCCTTTCCGTCCAATTTTCCAAAACGACGTTAACTTTTGACTAGGTGGCATCTGATGTGGCACATGTTTGAACACGTGGCATCTGTTTATCATCAAAGGTCATTAAAATTTCCAAAAACATTTCAAAATTTTACCCTACATTAGGATTCAAACCTAGGACACATTGATTGCAGCAAAACATGTTTACCACTACACCTTTTCACCTTTTGTAATTTCATTTACAAATGAGATATATATTTATTTTTAATCTTTGTCTTCTTCATTTCAACTTCTGGGTTTTAACAATTTGACTCACACTTTCCTCAACCTGAATTCTTCAATCTGGGTTTCAACATCTTTAACCCTAAAGCCCCCAAATTTATAATATAATTTATAATTTGTAGCTTAATTAATGAATTAGGATTCCAACTAATTAAAAAATTTGCACTAATAGTAGCTTAATTCTAAGAAAAAAATCATATTCATGAACATTGCCTTCAATGATTCATGAAAGAAAAATTTGAAAGTGATGGAAATTGGAAATTGGAAGTCTGAAATAAGACGCTTTCCTCAACTTGGGTTCTTCAATCTGGGTTTCAAAATCATGAACCCTAAAGCCCCAAATTGGTAAGTTCTAATCTGCAAAAGTAACAACAATTGCATAGATCGTGCGGAATTTACTCAACCTGGGTTTCAATATGAGTTTTTTAATCTATAACAACAATATATTTCTTCAACATGGGTTTCAATATGGGTTTTTTAATCTGTAACCATACCAAACAATTATGGTTAGATGTGATTATTAGATTCAACCAATACCAAATGATTTGAGTTTCAACCAGTACCCGTGCGTCCTCAGTAGATGTGATTATGAAGAAGGGGATGAAAGGTCAAGGTGAAGAAGAAATATTTGATATAGCAATTTTTTTAGAAATTAATCTTGTTCTCGTTCTGGATGAAGAAGAATTGTTTGAATTGTAATTGTTAATTAAGAATGAGAAAGTTAATAATAAATAACTAAGAATGCGCAAGATAAACATCAATTGCAAAGTGATGTAGTGGTTTCTCTTGTATGCAATGTGGCCTGGGTTCCAATCCAGCTTAAAAAACTTTAAAATTTTTATAATAATTTTGATGACCTTATGTCAGATGTCACCCAAGCAAAAGTTGACGCCGTTTGAAAAAAATGGACAAAAAAGACTAATGTGCACCTTTTTGAACAATTAAAGGACCACTTTAAAACTTTTTAAGGATAAGAAATCAGAATGGACCCCGATGTAAACTTAAGGGACCAAAAAAAGTATTTAACCTCATTTTTATTACTATATTTGTTCCTTTATATAAGAGACAATTCACTTTTCTAAATTCATTGAATAATTAATGTATCTAATCAATATACATACCAAATACATTGATTATTTAATGATAAATTGTCTCTTTTATGAAAGATAGGAAAACACAAAACACAAGGAATCTTAAACTATGTGTGGGTGGGGTTGGAATCTATCATATAGCCCTCCATGGATGGTTACAATTATTTGGTAACATGTTTTATCTTAGACTTCTTGTGGGGTGCCCGTCAAACATAATAACATGCAAAACCATGACCACCCATAAAAATAGGTGAATAAGAAAACTCGGTTAAATTTTATAAGTATTCATCATATATTTTATTTTCAATACATACAACCAATAAAACTTATTATTTTCTATCAACTTATCTTTTTTCTTTCTTCTTCTCAATTTATTTATTTATGTTTTCATTATTTTAGTAGTTTAAAAAAAATACTAATTTCGATACTTCACATTTTCTGAAGGAGTTAATACACTCACAATCAAAAGATATAGTTTCTTACTTGGTGCAAATGTTTGACGTAAAAAAGCCATAGTTCAAAGTAGTTTGCAAATTTTTCAATTAATTTTTAAGTTCGACCGCAAACCAAATAAATCAAGTCAAACCAATCTTAATATTATGCATTTGGTGCGATTCGAATTATTGTTTTTTTTTTCTTTAAAAAATTCAACCCAACCAAATTTGATTTATTTGAACCCAAATTTCCACCAAACATGATCCGACCAATCTCACATGATCACCCCTACTAATACTAATTATATAAATAGAATTCTATTGAGACATTAGGTATACAATATTTTTCAGTACATTAGGTAAACAAATTTATTGCTACATTACTTAAATAGAACATTATTAAAAACTCTACCAAAAAAGTATAAGCATGTATTTAATTTGAAGGAGAAAAATAAAAGCAAAGAGTTGAGATTTTCTTGGTTGTTGGCATTTTTATTGAAATATATTAGTTACCATATAATATGTCAACCATAATTTAAGTCATGCACCTTCTTCTCAAACTCTTATAGATGTTCTAGCACACACAATTTTCTTGGTCATTGATTTTATTGGTAGAAGGAGTAGACTCTATCATAAATAAAAATGATGGAGGAATGAATTTTATAATAGAGGATTGAATTGGATGTTGGGAAGACAACGACATATATGCAGATTCTAGATTTAAATTTAATGTCAACTATATTAAGACTTGTTCATACTTTATACACAAATCAAATAATGAATAATCTTCTATTTTTTTCTATGCAAGTTTTAGCATCACAAGTGCATGATGTGCCGCATCTTCAACTGCACCTCCATGTGAATGAGTGGTCCCTATGTTTTTTAGTGTCATCTAGTCTTGCTCTTTAAGGGACCCCTCTATAATACATGTTTGATATTACATTAGGTTTGTCTTAATCAAAATGATTTATTGTGATTTTATAAAAGATGTAATAAATAGTTTGTGTAAAATTACTATAAATCATTGTGAATTTTTTAATTAGAGGGCCATCTAGTGTAAGTGTGGATTCAACCAACCGAGTTATTAATATCGGGTGTTATTTATTATTTTTACATTGACTTTGTATTATTATCTATTTGTGTAGTAAATTTAATTTAATTTGTTGGACCAGTTATTCCAACATTTATCCACTTAAAAACTAAATTTTACAGAATATACAAAACATATAATTTTCTTTAAAAATAAAATTATATATATATATATATATATATATATATATATATATATATATATATATATATATATATATTGTTGTGAATTCAATGCCAAGAACAAAGTATAAAACAAGGAAGAATAAAGGACAAGGAAGAAGAGGAACACAATAATTGGTTATAACTGCTATTCTTTCACTTTCTCTTAGAACACGATTACAAGTTTACAAGAATAACAAATAACCTCTCTCACCCTAAATTAGGATTTGCAGCTTAGCAATGATGAGAGACTAGTATGCTATTTATAATAAAACCTAACATACTAACTAATGGGCTTTTTCAGCAAGGCCCATTACACAAGCCAACTTAATAAACAAACTAACTTAACAAATTAGGGTTTAAACACTAAAACCTAATTTAACATGCTAACAACCCTAGCATCTTCGACATCTGCATGCTAGACCCATCTTCGACTACAGCATGCACACTTCGACACCAGCATGTGAACAATCCTTCGACTTCATGCTTAACTCTGTCGAACTGTCGAACCAAGAAGCTACCCTTCGACAATATTAGAGTTCGATCCAATATCTCACAAATCTCCACCTTGGACCTAACTCTACAACGTCAAGGAACAAACTAGCTTTCTTCATGCAGCTTTATCAACTGCATACAGTGGAAAAACTTGCAACTCGGCAATGTCTTGGTGATCATATCAGCAGCATTGTCTTTAGTCGAAACCTTCAGCACTTGGACTTCTCCACGCTCGATTACTCCTCTGACGAAATGCAGCCTCACATCAATGTGCTTAGTTCGCTCATGATAGGCTGAATTCTTCGACAGGTGTATTGCACTTTGACTATCACATTTAACAGTGATACCTCGACCTTGAAGTTTCAGCTCCTTCGCAAAACCTTCAAGCCACAATGCTTCTTTCACAGCTTCAGTTAGGGCAATATACTCCGCTTCAGTGGTTGATAGAGCAACAACCTTCTGAAGTGTTGCTTTCCAACTAATTGCAGTGCCAAACATAGTGAAAACATATCCAGAAATAGATTTTCTGGAATCCATACAACCTGCATAATCAGAGTCGACATATCCTTCTATTACTGCTTTACTATCTTCACCCAAGGCTCCACCATAAATTAGGACTCTATTCAGAGACCCATTTATGTACCTTAAAATCCACTTCAATGCTTGCCAGTGAGCCTTTCCAGGATTCGCCATGTACCTGCTTACAAGACTGACTGCGTAAGCTATGTCGGGTCTAGTACAAACCATAGCATACATCAAAGAACCAACTATATTAGCATACGGAATGCTATTCATATAGGCTCTTTCGACATCAGTACTGGGACACTGATCAATACTCAGCTTGAATTGAGGGTTTGTTGGAGTCACAACTGGCTTCGAATTCGACATACCAAACTTTTCAAGAATCTTCCGTAGATATGCCTTTTGAGATAAGCATAACTTCGACTTCTTTCTATCTCTTCGAATGTCAATTCCAAGAATCCTAGAAGCAGCTCCCAGATCCTTCATATCAAACTCCTTATTGAGTTCAGCCTTCACCCTCGTCACATCTTCAACATTGTTGCTTGCTATGAGAATATCATCCATATAAAGCAACAAAATAACAAATGAATTACCATATCGAAATCTGAAGTAAACACAGTGGTCGAACTGACTTCTAATGAAACTTATGCGTGCCATGAACTTGTCGAATCTCCTATTCCACTGTCGAGGAGATTGTTTCAGCCCATACAAAGATCTCTTTAACTTGCACACATAATCTTCCTTTCCCTTTTCGACATACCCTTCAGGTTGCCTCATCAGGATCGTTTCATCTAAATCACCATACAAGAACGCAGTCTTCACATCCATCTGTTCCAGTTCAAGATCGAACTGTGCCACCATGGCAAGCAACATTCGAATGGACCTATGCTTCACAACAGGAGAAAACACATCATTGAAGTCGACACCTTCTTTCTGAGTGAAACCCCTTGCAACTAACCTTGCCTTGTATCTTTTCGACGTCACTCCTTCAATTCCTTCCTTAACTTTGAAAATCCATTTACAGCTGACTAACCTTGCCCCAGCAGGTTTCTTGATCAGTTCCCAGGTATGATTATCATGAAGAGATTTTATCTCATCATCCATGGCCTTCAGCCATTCAGTCTTATTTCGACTCCTCATAACTTCCTTATAGTCTCTAGGTTCTTCGTCTAGAACCTCACTTGCAGAGATTAAGGCATAAGCTATAAGATCTGCATATCCAAGTCTCTGAGGTGGCTTGATGACTCTTCTCGACTTATCTCTCGACAATAGGTAGTCATCGTCAGTTTCCTCAACTTCAGCATCTTCTGCTTCTTCTTCGACTTCATCTGGGATATGCAATTCAGCATCAACATGCTCCACCTCAACAGGAATCTCTACCTGTTCCAGCTCTTCGTCAGATGTTTCTGTACTTCGACCAACATCATCAGTTTTCTTAAAAGCCATTTCAGCTTCATTGAAAACTACATCTCGACTGGTGATACACCTCCTGTGACCTGGCTCTAGGCACCATAGCCTATAAGCTTTGACTCCTTCAGGGTATCCCATGAACATGCATTTCAGAGCTCTAGGTTCGACCTTGTCTTGCCTAATGTGAGCATAGGCTACGCAGCCAAATACTCTCAGTTTGTTGAGATTTGGTGGATGTCCCGACCAAACTTCTTCAGGTGTCTTCATATCTAACGCTGTCGAAGGACATCTGTTTATCAGATATGTTGCTGTCGAAACAGCCTCAGCCCAGAACACCTTTGTTAACCCCGCACTAGTCAACATGCATCTGACTCTCTCCAAAATAGTTCGATTAAACCTTTCAGCCAAACCATTTTGCTGTGGAGTACCTGCAGTAGTTCTATGCCTTGCAATACCAGAGGCAACACAAAAACTGTCGAATGCCTCATTGCAAAATTCAAGGCCATTGTCGGTTCTCAACCTCTTGACCTTTCTGCCAGTCTGATTTTCAACCAGAGTCTTCCAACTTTTGAAATTCTCAAAAGTTTCATCCTTAGTCTTCTGGATGAATACCCATAATTTTCTGGAATAATCATCTACTATGGATAGAAAATACCTTGCTCCTGAATGTGATGGACACCTTGCAGGCCCCCAAAGATCAGCATGGATGTAATCAAGGGATCCATGTGTTCTTTGTTTGCCTTTGTTGAACTTCACTCTGCAAGATTTTCCAAGTACACAGGGTTCACAAAACTTCAGCTTTTCGACTTTGTCTCCACCAAGCAGATTTTGTTTCCCTAATTCGACCAGACCCCTTTCACTGACATGGCCCAATCTCATGTGCCAGATTTCTGTTTTCGACAAAGGTTTCGTGGATGCAACATTTGTCGAACCACTTACAACTTCAGCCTCAAAGGTATACAAGCCTTGTTTCTTCACGCCTCTCAAGACTTCCTTCGAACCCTTCATGACTCTTAGGATACTTTTCTCTCCTTGGAAAACATATCCTTTCTTGTCGAATTCACCAAGAGAAAGCAGATTTCTCTTCAAATCAGGAACATACCTGACTTCAGTCAACAACCTTATTGACTCATCATGGAGCTTGAATCTCACAGATCCAACACCTGCAATCTTGCAAGCCTTGTTGTTTCCCAGCAATACTGATCCACCATCTTGATCACATAATTCCTCGAACAAGTCTTTGTTTGGAGTCATGTGCCAAGTGCAACCTGAATCCATAATCCACTCCTTCTTAGATTCACTGCTTGAAACCACAAGAACATCAGATGATTCGAAATCATCTTGAACAATGGCAGCGTTGCCATTATCCTTACCTCCATGATATTTCAAGCGTTCAGGGCACACCTTTCTTGTGTGACCCTCCTTCTTACAATGGTAGCATCGAATGCCAGATGCTTCGCCACTGTAAGTCTTCGACTGGCTTTTGCCTTTCTTCTTGTCGAACTTACCATCCTTTCGTAAGAGTTTTCCTTTAACGGCCAAACCTTCGCCAACAGTCGAAGGTTTATGCTCCTTTCGTTCATTCAAGTCCTTAGAGTACAAGGCTGATTGAACTTCTTCAAACGTCAGGGACTCCCTTCCATACAAGAGAGTTTCTTTGAAGTGAGCATGTGATCGAGGCAAAGAACACAGTAGTAACAGCGCTTGATCTTCATCATCGATCTTCACATCAATATTTTCAAGATCAAGAATCAGCTTGTTGAACATATCCAACTGCTCAGCCAATACTTTGTCTTCAATCATCTTGAATGAATACAAAGCTTGCTTCAGGTAGAGTCGATTTACCAGCGATTTGGTCATATACAAACTTTCAAGTTTCACCCATAACCCTGATGCCGTCGTCTCCTTTGATACCTGCCGGAGAACCTTATCACCAAGGCTCAACAAAATTGCGCTGTGTGCTTTCTCGATCATATTCGTCTTCTCCGCTGCCGTCAATTCTGCATTCATGGCTGCCTCTCCCTTCAACGCTTCCAAACAACCCTGCTGAACCAGTAGAGCTTTCATCTTCAAGCGCCACAGACCGAAATCATTCACTCCGGTGAACTTTTCAATCTCATACTTTGTTGAAGGCATCTTCTCCACGCTCACCGCACCAATTTGTTGTGAATTCAATGCCAAGAACAAAGTATAAAACAAGGAAGAATAAAGGACAAGGAAGAAGAGGAACACAATAATTGGTTATAACTGCTATTCTTTCACTTTCTCTTAGAACACGATTACAAGTTTACAAGAATAACAAATAACCTCTCTCACCCTAAATTAGGATTTGCAGCTTAGCAATGATGAGAGACTAGTATGCTATTTATAATAAAACCTAACATACTAACTAATGGGCTTTTTCAGCAAGACCCATTACACAAGTCAACTTAATAAACAAACTAACTTAACAAATTAGGGTTTAAACACTAAAACCTAATTTAACATGCTAACAACCCTAGCATCTTCGACATCTGCATGCTAGACCCATCTTCGACTACAGCATGCACACTTCAACACCAGCATGTGAACAATCCTTCGACTTCATGCTTAACTCTGTCGAACTGTCGAACCAAGAAACTACCCTTCGACAATACTAGAGTTCGATCCAATATCTCATATATATATATATATATATATATATATATATATATATATATATATATATATATATATATATATATATATATATATATATATATATATATATATATATATATATATATATATATATATATATATATATATATATAGAGAACGTTATATAAAATTAAATAAATTTACATAATACTTTAATCAAAAGGTTATCCTATCATACACAACGAAAACATAAGTTTAAAATTATAAATTTTATTATGAAAGTTCATAATAAATTTGAGAGAAAAAATTCAATATTCATAACTACAACTTAAAGCTTTGATACCACATGTAAATTAATTTTCACTCAAGCTATACAATTCATTAGGAAACTATCATTATTATAATAATCTTAGAATACTTAGGATTCTCACAAAATAAAAATATTAAAGTGTATATCTTATTCCATGATGATGATTAAAGATGATTGTAATTCTCCTAAACTCAATCTATCCATTCTCTATTCTTATTTCCTCTAAACTCTTTTTTTATGATTATTTAGTAGAGAGACTATTATGGAAAAACAATAACCCTTTGTACAATAATGTGCTATGACTTCCATCAATTCATCGTGATTTATATATGTTATTTATTCCCCTTCACAATAACACATTTTTTTATTATTTAAATATTACATCTTTATATTTATATTGTGTCATTTGAATAACATATGTGATGAGTCATTTTAAATATTTATTAAAATATTCTTACAACTTAGTGAAAAGAAACACATACCAATACCAATGTAATTATGAAATTTAATAGAAATATACTCAGTATTCATAGAGTTGTTAGCTCTTGAGATTTTAGCTTAGTCTCTGTCAATTTTGTATCTATTTTTTATTTATACTAAGGGCTTCTTGCTCAATTTTTACTGAAAGGTATAATTTACGAATTTTCTCTCAATTTTTTTTAATTGAAAAACTAAAATAAAGATTAATAAAAAAATATTTTTATGTTATTTTATATTTATAAACTATTTTTACTGTTAATTTTAGTAAAATTATAAATTGATTAAACTAACTTATTTGTTATTCAATCTCCAATATAGTTTCATCTATTACAAACTAACTTGTCAATTATTTTTCATTAAACAAAATAACATTTAAATATTGTGAGTGTTATCATTTTTCAATGATTTATTTTTGTCAATGATTTGTCGGTCTCTCTTGCTCTGCTCAACAAATTTCTTCATACTTTAGTGAATAATTTACTTCTAGATTATTTTGAAATGACGTTGTAGTTTTAATTACTTTTCACATTATTAGTTGGGTTGACATTTGTAAGTTATATACTTTAAATTATATTCACATTATTAGTCCTATCAAAAATATAATAATTCATATTATTAGTTAGTTTGACATTAATTAAAATCTATAATAAAAGAAAAGGTAAATTGTCTTCTATTTTCACATGGCACCAAAGACTTCAATGATATTTTTTTATTAGCAATAATGCAGATAAATTGTTTAATATTTGAGTTTAACGATATGAATTATTAGTATGCTTTTTAATTTTATTTTTTTTTTACAAATTCATCTAATTGCATCTTATCACATAAATAATTTTGAATATATTATGAGTCAATACAACAAAGTAACATAATAATCGAATACTAATATAATTTAGATTTAAATACAATTTTAATTCTCATTTAATTAAATTTGTAATTTTTATCTCTCTATTTTCTCATGCGATTTTATTTTTCTCAATTTTAATTTTTCTTTTGAATATTGTAGAGGTATTTTAAGTGATGTGGATATACCTCTCATGGCAAATTTACTTTTCTTTTTAAATTATTTAAATTGATTTTATAATAATTTTAAATTAAAAACATTTGTAGAACTCTAGAATAAATTTTTAAAATATTATTTTAAAAGTATTTTTTTTTTTTGGTTACAATATTAAAAGTAATTTTAGTACAATTACAAAAGTGCTTAAATAGACTATGTAATATTTAATGGTTCTCACTTAACATACGCTAGAATAAAATTAATATAAATAATTATATAATTAAAAAATGCTTACATCATTGTCTCTCAAAATGGTGAATGATATTTATCATTTCAAACTTGTAAGTAAGTTGAATATATTCTTTTGGATTGTAACCCTTTTCTTTTATAACACAACAATTAGTTGATTTCATAAATAATATAAGTTGGAGTTATCAATTTACTAACTAACTCCTCCAATGGCGGATCTTGTTCAAAATATTAAGGGGTGCGAAAAATATTATTTAAAATTATAGTAATAATAATTTATTTTTATTTTTAAAAGTTTTTCTCTTAAGGAAATACTATTTCTTAAAATATTAACTATTGTATCACTCTTAAAAATACATAAATCAATTACTATTAACTAAAAAAAAAATAAGAACTTAACTTTTATATTACATTGATAAAATATGAATAAATTAACTATCAATTCCAAAGTTTAAATTGCCAAAATACTAAAATCTAAATTAGTCTACATCCAATACAAATAAAAATCTAATATAATAGTTATTTTTAAAAACCAGAAAACCAAAAAAGAAGTTATGAATGTATATTTAGTTTGAAGTACAAACCTGATATTTACAAACCTAAAAATATCGATTGATAATAAACCAGAGAAAAAAAAGGTCTTCAATCAAATTCTTATTTTATCAAATAATTATTTAATCAAATAAGTTTGATACCTTTTGAATTTAATTAGATAAATACTTATTATTTAATCAAATAATTTTACTCAATGTTACATCACATTTTTATTTTATTTTAAAATAAATTATAATTTTAAATCAATTGTATGATACTCTATTAATACTCACGGGTACTAACATTATTGCACTTTATAAATAAAATAACTCTAGGAGTTTCCTATAACAAATAAATTACTAAAAAAAATTGTTTATTTCTAAGCAAGTCACTGATGTGACAATGGCAAGAATATACATACGGTAGTTGATAAAATAAAGTAGGAAGATTATCTATCATGCTGAAATCATGCTTCAATATAAAACCTTAATAAAAAAGTAGTCATCATTTTTTGAGGGGTGCAGTGGCACCCTCCCGCTCCCAAGTAACTCCGCCACTGAACTTCTCTATGATGAAATGTTGGTCTATCTTGATATGTTTTTGTTGGTGATTTTAGTATCATCAATGCATTTTGGTAGTAATGTGATTTACTGTAGGCCAATGCAATTATGCGTTAAGTTTGAAACGAGTTAGGGTAGTGCGGAGTGCACGCTCGTCGAACCAAACGCGTAATTGAATATGAATAATAGAAACGAGCAAAAATTTCGTTTGAATAGTTGCACCCTTTCCCAACGGACATAACAATTTGGTTTGAATAGTTGCACCCGTTCCAACAGACATAACTGTTTCCGAAAAGGTGTGTCCTTTCGTCTCTATTATTGGTCTCCTATATAAGGAGTCTTTTGGTCTCAATTTAGTTTACGAAATTACAGACTTCCTCTCTACATTCTGATCTGTTCTCTATTGTCAGAAACAGATTGTTCTTCGAGAATTATCCCCGCAAAGATTTCGTGAACCCAGACAAGAATAGGGTCGAAATACTTTGTTCGGAAAGTGAACGAACACGATTCTTGAAGATATCCAGGATTATCATACCAAATATCTAACAAACGAACAAAGTATTTTTCCTGATAATCATGGCTGGAGGAGGAAGCACCGTCAAGGAGATGACTAAAAGTTTCAGAAAATTGGACAAGTTGCATGGACAATAATCGACATCACAAAAATACAAATCCTCTATAATAATTTCAGAGCACTCTTCGCTACATTCGAGTTTTCGTCGGTCTTGCGCAAACTCGAGAAGACTGGATTATCCTGGTTGTTACTGCGTAGAAACTCCAAGACAAATTGGGAGTGCTTGAAATACTATAAAGAAAGTGTTCCGTACACAATTCTAACCTTGATTCCATTCGGTTTAAATTGATTTTTCTAACAATCTTATAGTATTTTGTTTAATGATAATGGAGACTTCCGTTTCAAGCATTAAAGAATGAACTGATGTATCATGGACTCATTCTGAATACAAGAATAATAATTGTCATCATAAATCCGGGTACGTTCTTATTAATTTTCATAGAAATTAATATGCAGTGAAAATCTAATATCAAATTTTAAATATGAATCTTTTCTAAAGGTTGGTTACCAATATTATAAATTTTTCATTAATGTTTAATTCGATAATTTAAAATCTTTTGAGTATATGCACTTTTCTATTATAATATATTTGTTATCACAGGGTGTTGATATGTTGTTAGTGTAATGCATTCTGCATTCAGGCAACGTATCCGAAACGAAATCTTATAAAGCATTTTTTTTTGAATAATATTGTGACAATGAAAAATTAATTAAGTCTATATATTATCATGCATTGCAACGCTTCACACCCATATTCAAAATTTATTGAGATATGAAACATTTCCACTGTAACATTTCGTTTGGTATGCGATATTACATAGTGTTTCGATTTTTTTTTTTTTGTAATCAAGAAATAATATTAAACGGAGAACTAAGGGTTCTCCAACCCGATTACAAAGGAGGAGCGGAAAAGCTCGACAAAAAGAAAAAATTACACACCAAATACCCTTACGATAGAAATAAGAGCGGATCCTTACTAAAATCGTAAAAAGAGTAGTTGGGATGAGTAATCTCTCCACAAAAAGACCATTTCCAAACCAAGAACTTAATGTTCCAAACGGTGTTGTTAATGCTCCAAGCTTCCTTCCTAAAGCGCACTCCATTCCTAATTAACCAAAAGGACCAAACGGTGGCTAACCACACCACATCCAATTTCCTATCTCTAATCCTATGAGATCGAAAAAACAAGTGCCACTCCATAAAATGTGGTAAACACTCCTTTTCCCTAATTTCCCCTTTACCAATCCAATAAGCTATGTCATTCCATATCTTTGTACCCACCAAACAACCAAAAAAGAAATGATCCCTATCCTCCGGGACATTACCACACAAAACACATTTAGATTCTTCAAAAGGAAAAGTCATGCCTCTATACAACAAACCGTCAATCGTTGGAAGCCTATCAAGAAAAAGTCTCCAGCCAAAAGCCTTGATTTTAAACGGGACCTCCGACTTCCACAAAATACCAAAAACACCATCATGAACATTAGGTGGTCCGAACGGAATATGAGACTTCAAATAAAAATTATAACAAGAAGCCACCGAAAAGTCCGTCAACGGTCCTTCGTTCCAACAAACCGAATCACAACCTTGTCTCCACCCGGTGAAAACTTCCACACGATCCTTCAACTTTAACAACTCCGCTTCTAAAAAAATGCCTTCCGCCCTTATGCCAAAATCACCCCAACACCACTTATCTTCAATCCATCCCCCCATTCCCGCCACCGAAACACCCTTCAAAATAGAATTTAAAAATAATTCCGGAAATTCTTCTTTCAAAGGAATTCCTTCCAACCAAGAAGATTCCCAAAACGGTGTGTGGAACCCATTATGAACATTAAATTTAACCTTGTCAACCATCGGATCCGCATGCATCAAAGAATTAATCTTAACCAAATCCCTCCACCAAAAAGAAGAAGAAGATGAAGAGACTTTATGGTAAAAAGAGGTAGAATTACTAACCTTGCAATTAATTAATATGGAAGACGATAAATCACCGTACCGACCTTTCAAGACATCAAGCCAAATAGAATTTCCACCTTGAAGAATTCGCCATCTCCACTTGTTAAGAAGAGAAATGTTGAACACCGCAATGTCCTTCACGCCTAAACCGCCTTTGTCCATGGGAAGACAAGCATCTTTCCATCTAACCCAATGAATCTTTTTTTTCTCCTCTAATCCTCCCCAAAGGAATTTACTTTGTAAACTAGTAAATTTCTTCACCACCTTTGACGGCATTTTATAAAAAGACATAGTGAAAATGGATAGGGAACTAAGCACCGATTTCAAAAGCGTGATCCTACCTCCTAAATTCAAGTAGCGATTAGTCCAACCATCCAATCTAGCTTTTGTCTTCACCATTAGCGGCTCCCAAGTAGCTTCCAACCTTGGATTATAGCCAATCGGAATTCCAAGGAAAATGAACTTGCTTTCTTCCACCTTACAAGATAAATAGTGGGATGCGGCTTCCAAAAAATGAGGATTAAGATTAATACCAATCAACTTACTCTTGTGATAATTAATCCCAAGACCCGATACAAGTTCAAAAGCTCTTAGGACCGCCTTAATTGCCCGAATGTGCTTCCAACTACCATCTCCCACTAATAAAGTGTCATCCGCAAATTGTAGGATGTCCACTCTACTAATTCCATTAATGGTAAAGCTTTGAAATTCCTCTAACTCAATAGATTTACTCACTAAGGCCGTGAGCGCTTCCGCTACCAAAACAAAGAGAAAAGGAGAAAGAGGATCTCCTTGTCTCAACCCTCTAGAGACAACAAATTCTCTCGAAGGACTCCCATTCACCAACACCGACATGTCACTCTTAAACACCAATAGTTCCATCCATTTCATCCATCTATTACCGAAACCCAAAGCTTTGAACATGAATCGGAGAAAAGACCAACTCACCTTATCGTAAGCCTTTTCGAAATCAACTTTGAAAAGAGCACATTTACTTCCCGTCCTCTTCGCATAATCAACCACCTCATTCGCTACAAGCACTCCATCTAGCAAAAATCTTCCGGGAACAAACGCGGTTTGTCTAGAAGAAATAATAGAATTTAACACCTTTTTAAGTCTCCCCGCCAAAAGCTTAGCCGCCACCTTATGAATACATCCCACCAAACATAGTGTTTCGATTGAATATCGTTTAAGATGAAATCTTTTTAAAATATTTATTAATATGATTATGATCATTATGATTTTCATTAATAATTGGATGTTTGTGTATTCTGTATGTATATGTTTTATCAAGTCAATTTAATATCACAATTGTTGATATTAATATTAGATGTCAAAATATATAAATGTTTATTATTAATTGGTGCAGAATTCACATATATCAGAATTCATATATATCATGCATGTATCTTAAATCTTGCATAAGTTTTGTTATTATATTTATTTTGGATTCAATTAAAATTTGTAATTTGAAATTTTAAAGTATAAATTGAACTGGTTGATTATTAAAGTAGTCGAATTTATTAAAGTTCATGATTTTAAATTATGCAATTGAGTTTTGATTTGTATTCTATGTGACTAACATGTTTATGTTCAATGAGACTTTTTATTATAAGACACATGAAGATCATTTAAAGATGGTTCATGACTTCTATGAATTTGGAGTCTTATTAAATCCCCTTATATAGAATTTTGAGAACCTTATTGTGGATGATAAAGAATTCGAGATTCTCACAAGTTAAAAACCTTGTGAGGAAAGTTCTCCAAGGATTGTTGAAAACACAAATCAAAAGTTCGTCAACGATTGCTATGCATTAAATATATTTTGGATATATATTTAAAAGGAAGTATCATAGTGATGATACACTAAACATCTACAAGAATTCATTAGTAACCAAAGGCTTCAGACAAAAAGAAGGGATTGATTATTTCGATACCTATGCTCTAGTTGCCCGTATCACTACTATTAGATTGTAGATTGCCTTGGCGGCTATTCATAATCTAGTGATTCATCAAATGGATGTCAAAACAGCATTTCTGAATGGTGATTTGAAAGAAGAAGTGTATATGAAGCAACCTGAAGGTTTTGTAATGCCTGGTAATGAGCATAAAGTGTGTAAGCTAGTTAAGTCGTTGTATGGGCTGAAACAAACTCCGAAGCAGTGGCATCAAAAGTTTGATGAGGTTGTTTTGTCTAATGGTCTCATTCTAAACCAAGCTGACAAATGTGTATATAGCAAATTTGATACATCCGGTAAAGGAGTTTTCATTTGTCTATATGTTGATGACATGTTGAACTTTGGCACCGACCAAAATCAAGTTGATAAAACAAAGAATTTCTTGTCATCAAAGTTCTCCATGAAAGATATGGGAGAAGCGGACGTTATTCTTGGTATTAAGATTAAACGGGAGAATAAGGGAATTGTAATTACGCAATCTCATTACGTTGAGAAAATACTCATGAAGTTCAATTATGAAAATTTTTCTCCAGTAAGTACTCCCATGGATCCAGGAGAAAAGCTTATGCCAAATACAAGTAAACCTGTGGATCAACTCGAATACTCAAGAGCTATAGGCTCTTTGATGTATGCTATGATTAGCACTAGACCGGATATTGCGTATGCGGTTGGAAAGTTGAGTAGATTTACTAGTAATCCTAGAAGACATCATTGGCATGCGATAACTAGGGTATTCAAGTACTTGAAGGGTACTATGAATTATGGATTTTCATATATGGGATTTCCTTCGGTGTTAGAGGGTTATTCGAATGCTAGTTGGATAAAAAATGTTGAAGATTCATCCTCTACAAGTGGATGGGTGTTCTTGCTTGGGGGAGGTGCCATCTCATGGGCTTCCAAGAAGCAAACATGTATAACTAGTTCCACAATGGAATCTGAGTTTGTAGCATTAGGTGCTGCTGGTAAAGAAGCAGAATGGCTAAGGAACTTGGTATATGAGATTCCGATATGGCCTAAACCGATATCACCAATTTCTATCTGTTGTGATAGCAGTGCCACACTGGCTAAAGCGTATAGTCAAATATACAATGGAAAGTCTAGACATTTGGGTATTAGACATAGTATGATTAGGGAATTAATCATGAATGGGGTGATATCTATTGAGTTTGTTCGGTCGCAACAAAACATAACTGACCACTTGACGAAGGGGTTAGCAAGAGACTTAGTGAAGAAGTCGGTAATTGGGATGGGATTAAAGTCCATTTAAATCTATTAGTTATGGTATACCCAATTCCCTTCTAATACAACGTTAGAAGCAGAATTCAATGTGGAAAGATCATAGTTAAAGATTGGAGCAATTGTGTTTATCTTCCCAAGGTATGTGCTCAGACCTGCAAGTGATGGCTAGGTTGAAGTATATCTTCTTAATGGTTCTTTTGAAAAATTGCAAATGCAGGTGCAAGATTAAAAGGATCACCTATGTGAGCATGAAGTTTTGCCGCTTCAAGAAGCTTGGACTTGGCTTCCTATATGCTTATTAATGGATAAGGACACATGGCTTGTAAAGTGTCAAGTATGAATAGTAGAGTATTGTAAGAAACATATGTGTACTATATCTTTAAATATTCAAATGGATTGACGGGTTCAATCATTATGACACCCCGATTTTAGAATATTTGGAATGTGTATTTGTACTAAGATGAAAATTCAATCGTAAGACATTTTCTTCTATGCATTTGTTTGATCGTTATACCTGTAAAGTAAATCAAGGATTATACTAAAATGGGGGGAGTTTGTTGGTGATTTTAGTATCATCAATGCATTTTGGTAGTAATGTGATTTACTATAGGCCAATGCAATTATGCGTTAAGTTTGAAACGAGTTAGGGTAGTGCGGAGTGCACGCTCGTCGAACCAAACGCGTAATTGAATATGAATAATAGAAACGAGCAAAAATTTCGTTTGAATAGTTGCACCCTTTCCCAACGGACATAACAATTCGGTTTGAATAGTTGCACCCGTTCCAACAGACATAACTGTTTCCGAAAAAGTGTGTCCTTTCGTCTCTATTATTGGTCTCCTATATAAGGAGTCTTTTGGTCTCAATTTAGTTTACGAAATTACAGACTTCCTCTCTACATTCTGATCTGTTCTCTATTGTCAGAAACAGATTGTTCTTCGAGAATTATCCCCGCAAAGATTTCGTGAACCCAGACAAGAATAGGGTCGAAATACTTTGTTCGGAAAGTGAACGAACACGATTCTTGAAGATATCCAGGATTATCATACCAAATATCTAACAGTTTTGTCTTGTCATGTTGAACGAAGTTATGAATAATATTGATATATTGATGGTTGATTTATTGTCACAAAATAATTTTGTAGCATATTCATACTTTATCTTTCAATCTTCCAGCACGAGTCTCGTCCATAATAACTTACAAATTTCTAAAGCCATAGCTCTAAATTTTTCTTCAACACTTATTAAGTAACCAAATTTTGTTTCTTACTTCTCAAAATAACAAAAATTCATTCTAAATGGTATAATATCCTGAAATAAATAATTTATCACTTATTGAACCCACATACTCAACATAAGTGTAAACCTATATAGTTAGACTTCCACCTATTTTAAACAAAGAGTTCTTTCTCTAGAATATCTTTGAGATATTGTAGAATATGGTCTCCGGTACAAAAATGTCTCACTTTAGGGTCATGTATGAATTAACTCACCTAACTCACAACATATATCAAATTTGATGTAGTATGTGCCAAGTAAATCAACATTCACATTAATATATGATATTGGCCCTTATGAGCTTTGACTCCTCATCAAAGTTCATCTTGTAATTTTGTTTAAAAGAAACACTTCCAGGTTTGCCTCTAAGTTTGGTTGTTTTCTGCAAAAGATCACACACATACTTTGTCTAAAAGATAAAACTGTATTTCTGTAAAGTTGGCAAAGGTTCTTCACATTTATTTCGACTGGTAATTTATCCTAAAGCAATTATATCTCAATAAAATCATCTCATATTAAATTAATGTCATCAATATAAACAAGAAATATAGTTAGTTTTTCTCCTTATGAATGTTTAAAGAAAAGCGTATGATCTTCTCGACCTTGCTTATAATCTAAAAACATAATTACTTTGTAAATATTCCAAACCACATCCAAGGAGATTTTTTTAGTCCATATATATATAAGGCATTTCACAATCTACATATCTCGCCAATTCTATAGCCACAACTTATAATTACTTATTCCTAGTTAATTACTAAGTTTAATAATTGCCTTAATTCAGATCGGCAAACTTACGGTCAATAATACCTATTCATCTAAGATTATTTTGTACGCTCGTCAACACACAAAGAGCATTAAAAATAAGAACAATTGAATAATAATTATAAGATAAAAGTATTCATAAAATCACAATCATTCATATGATCCAATAACGTACAATTAACTTGATCTCTAAAGAACTAATATAAAATAACTTAGCTATTCATATAAAATTAACAATTATCATGAGTTGATAAGAAGTATTCATCGAAATCAATGGAAAATAAGCTTTCTAATGGCTTCAACTCAAAATTCGCTCACAAAAGCTCATGGTCGTCCCTTTCTTTCTAAAATTCGTAACCCTAAAAAGTCTTAAACTTTTTCTATTTAAAGTGTGAAAAAGCATGTCAAAAAAGTTGTCATCACGACCGATTTCTCCTGCATCGCGATCACGATATGTCATCAACGTGCCCACGATGTCAACATCGTGAGCGTGTTAAAAGAAGTGGAAAAATCTTCTCTTTTCTTCCTTTTTCTTCTTATTTTTTTTAAGTCACAACTTTCTTCACATTTGGAGATTTTGATCACTTCTTCAACATTTGGCATGGCTTTCGCTCATAATTCCACTAATTTGTTTGAAGTTGCTTGCAAGAATTTCGTAATGTCTGAGTGTCATTAGTAACGATCAAGGGTTTAATCTAATTTATGTTTTAACAATATATCTATCTTCATCCAACTGAATTCTTGCCTCCCTGTCTCTCATAAATATCTGAAGTGTCATTTTTCTCAATTGATTTCATTTCCTCATTCATAGCTCTAACCCAATTTCTATTTTTCATTGTTCTACCATAGATGTTGAGATTCTCACATAATCAATAGCTGTAATAAAACTCAAATTTTTTTCGTGGAACAGTTTCGAGAGTAGACGTACTAAAAAATATAATATCTAGATATGTAGGGACAATATATTTTATCTTTTCATTAAAGTAATGGGTAAATTATTTACATGATTATTACAAGTATAATTTTTTTTAGAATCACCAACAAGAGAATCATTTTCAATACTTACTGTCTTTGTTAACTGGAGTTGTATTTGGAGCATATCCATTTTAATTTTTCTCTTATACACTTAAGTTGGTGTCAAAGTTGTTGATTCATGCAACATAAGACAGTGGATGAACCAAAAATAGGATTACGAGTATATTTTGGAACAAAAATAGACTTAGAATTGAGACTATGAGTAGGTTCAAGACTAACCTAAACTATGACTATGAGTAGGCTCACTTAAAAAATAAGTGACCACTCAAATTTAGTAGTAGACACAAGAATATGACTATGGGTTTTAGGGATGTTACTGATCAGAAACTCAATCTCAAAGTCATTTTTGTTCGTGTTTTACTCCTAAGGTTGAGGACAAGTGAAATAAAGCAAATATTTGTGAAAAGTGACATATTTAGAAATAAAGTACATACAACTAGGAGGATGATAGCATTTGCACCCTATTTTGTTATGAACATAACCTACAAAGACACGTCTAAGTACATAGGAATCTAACTTAGTTATATGTTGTTTATGAACATGGATAAAAGCAAAAAAGGGAGATCCTAAAGGGAACAACATTAATATTACCTATAATACGATTCCACATGATTAACAGGATAAGAAGGGGCAAAAACTACCTCACCTTGTCGTAATTCTGGGACAATAATTTGATAGACAAGACCTCATGCAGCTTCAAATACGTAACTATTTTTCTTTCTACAACATTATTTTGTTGTATGGTGTCGGCATATGTAAACTCAAAGATAATGCGCTAATTACTGGTGTTGTAACAACATAATTTAATTATTAATAATAAAATTAAATTAGTTGTAAAGAAAAAAATTGGAGTAAAATTAGATTAATTAGTAAGGAGTGTCATAAGTGTAATTATAAATAAGTGAAGTAGAGTGACATTTTTGTATTAAGTGCAGAAACACAATATAATATGGATATTTGCTCTCATTTGATTTTGGATCAAAAACAATTTTTATTATTTACTTGAGAGTATGAAACCTCATTGAAAAACTTGACTCATTATCATGAATACCATAATTTTTTTGTTGTACTCCTTTTTTTTCTCCCATTAGTATAAAAATCCTAAACCCTAAATTCTCAAAATATAACAATTTCAAATTTTGAATGTGTTACTAACCTCATTCTTCAAGACCTTCTTGTGGTAAAGGAAGCCAATGTGAGATTTTTTAAGTGTTTTCTTTCTCTAAGGGTTGATGACAGAAATATATTCTAAATCATTGTTCAAAACTCTATTCGTGTTCAAATTGGTAGTATGCATGTATATTTTGTTAATCGTCGAGACTATTTTAATACTTAGGAACTGAAGTTGGAAGGATATAAGTATAAAATCCCTTTGCAAATTGATTGGAGGGAGAGACTTTGAAATTGAAACTAGATATTTTGCTCTGACAACTCAATTAATGGGTTATTTATAGGATTTAATCGTACAAGTGAAATACTAATGCAATTAGTTAGAGAGTTAATTAGAGAAAATAAGCTTATTTAGAAATTCCAAAATTTCAGTTTAGAGTTTGTTTGACATTTGATTAGAAAATTTATTAATCAATATTATGATGCTGAATTTTAGAATTTATATGGCTGGCCTATCATAAAACTCGCCATATCTTTTATTTGGTAATTTCTTTTTTATATTCTGCTTTGGAATTTAAAAAGTAGAGTCAATTCTCTTCATTTTTAGTATTAATTTCATAGGAAGAAGATTTTTACTGAGGCCAAGGCATGAACTTTAAGTTGAGGTTGCAGTGCTGAAACCAACATAATTTGTCTATAGGGGTTTTAGGAGGAAAAGTAAATATTTCATGATTATATGTATATATTTTATGTTATATGCATATACATGTATAGTCCTATATAAATCCTATATTTATATGATTTTAATTCAGGGATGAGTCAAGATTAAATGGTATAAATTATAGAAAATGTAATTAGGTTTAATGTATGGAATTTCAAGTAAGCTCGCAAAGATAAAAGTAGTTGATTTAGAATAGTTTAACTAGCTACAAATTTATAATTTTCAGTTGATCAAAAGAAATTTGTAAGTGTATAGAATTATGTTCAATCTATGTTATTGAATGAGTAAACTTAAGTATTATTCTCCAATAATGTCAATTGAATTTCAATTTATGTAAGACATCTCAAGTAAATTGCGAGCAATGTCTGCGTCTGATTAAGTTGTTATCGGTCGGATAAGCAGGCTTGAGAACGTCTCACCTCAAGAATATTTTTTGAAGGATAAAATGAACAAGATAATGTTAGTTTAAGGATACACCATATTATTTATTTATTTTGTGTATAAATTCCCTTGATCAATTGACAAGTGAACTTCCATAGCTTGCTAACAATAATGGTTGTAGTAAAGAACTCATTGAAGCAAATAGGTCTGATTCCTCACGTTTTGATATAATTTGTTTTAACATAATTGAATTTTTAATAAAATCAATTTTACACTTTTAAAATTATTTTTTACTATTTTATAAGACAAACCAAACATATTATTATTCACTTGACTATCTCTAACATCAAAGTGGGGATGAAGAGATCCCTAAGTAATAAAAAAGTTTTTTTTTTTTTTTTTGGTTTTGGACAACAGGTTTGAATAAACTGTTTTTATAAATAATTTATACTCCATATGATAACTCACTTTAAATACCTATGCAAATCTTATGTAATTAGAAAAATTAAAATAAGCTTTTTCAAATATATCTTTAATGTCATTCACATAAGAGCAGATATTGGCAACCACATAAGAAGCAACATGACACGTCATTCACACGTGTAAGTAGGGTCTAGGCATTTTCCATCCAAGTGGGTCTCATGCATCTCCAACGTCACTCTCCTTCTCTCTCTTTTTTTATCTTTTTCAATTTTCCTTTTCTTTTTCTTTTCAAATTTATAGATTGAATAAAAAATTATAATTATTTATTATAAATAATTTTTTTTTGATATAAATATTGAATGTTCTTCGCAAAATTATATAAATTAATCCTTCAATTTTGAGAGAACTATAATATACAACAAAGTTCTATTTTAAAAAATTTAATAGTCTTACATATTCAAATTGCAAAACATCATTTTAAAGATTTAATACTATTGCTTATTTAAGATTGAGTTTGAATGATTAAGTGTGCTCATTAAAAATTCATTAAAAAAATGGGACATAGCGGAGTAAATATTATTGAAGATTTGAACCTAAAATTTTGATTGATTATAAAAGAAATGAGGGTGAAAGAGAGCACTGTATGTTTAAAATCTAAAAATTATAAAAATATATGTTAATATTTATGATAATAAAATAAAATAAATAAATAAAATAAATAAATAAAATTATTTTACGATATCGGTGTATCCACCATTTTCTCTAATATTAATAAATATTAAAGTGTGTGAATTTGCTACCTTGAATTCTATTGATTCTATGTATAGAGTTAAATAAAGGTGGGAATGAAAAAAATAAAATTGTTTACCAAAAAAAGAGAATGAGAAAAACACAATATAAAAAAATAAATAAAGTTTCTCTCTCTTGTGAAAAGGCAGACCCTTTTCTGTTTCTCTCTCTAACCGCTACCAATATTAAAAGGGGTCCCTTCCTCGCTTCCCGTTATGCTATCCACTCAACAAAACTCTCATTCCTTTCTTTTCCTTAAACTCTCTGTTTCATTATTCCTCACAATCAACTAAAAATGGTAGCTTTAGTTTCTCAAGAAAATGTCGTAACATTGGTTTCTCGTACCGGTCGAGAGTTACAACGTTATAGAAAAGGTCGTCGTCAAGTTGTCGGGTTCGTTTCTTCACAACCCACCTTTTTCTATTTTCTCAACTAATTTTTTTTATTGAGTAACTAACTTTGTGTTTTGTGTTTATGCAGATGTATACCATACAGATTCAAGATTGGAGAGAAAAAATCATTGGATGTTTTGGATGAATTGGAAGTGCTTGTCATAAGTTCTCAAAAAGGAAAAGGGATGCTATTTCCTAAGGTATCAATATAATAAATAAATGAATAAGTGTGATGTCGCAGGTTCCAATTCGTGTTTCTGTATCTGAAGTCTGTGCACAGCTATTAACGGAGTTGATTTAACGATCATTTTGATTTATTTTTTTTATTTTGTTATTTATAATTTTATTGTTGACCAAACATCAGGGAGGTTGGGAGTTAGATGAATCTCAAAAGGAGGCAGCTATGAGAGAAACTATGGAGGAAGCTGGTGTGAAAGGCATTGTTGAGGGTAAATTAGGTAAATGGAGTTTCAAGAGTAAAACATATGACACTTTATATGATGGTTACATGTTCCCTTTACTTGTTCAAGAACAAATGGAGTTTTGGCCTGAACAAAATCTTCGTCAAAGAACATGGGTAAGTCCGATAAAAAAAATAGTTTTACACTGTCATCTGATAGAAATATATTTATTTATTTTGTAAAATACATTATCGTGATTGTCAAAAACTAGTACATCATTATTTTTTTTAATCTATTCTATGTGGCAATTATTGTTATTTAATGTAGAAAATGAGTTTGAAAAATTCAATTTTGGATTTTGTGCAGATGAGCATAAGTGAGGCAAGAGAGGTTTGTCAACACTGGTGGATGAAAGAGGCTTTGGACAGATTAGTAAACCGTCTTTTGGGTCAAAAACTTGTTCGTGAAAACCTTCGTCCTATAAATTGCATTGGGGATGCCAAATCTGACTTGTTAATAGTGTAATTTCCTGGAGGGTAGAGAGAACATGAGGAGAAGAGTTAGTAGGATGGATCCAACGAATTGAGCCAAAATCATATGATAGTATATATATAAAAATAATGATATGAATAATAGACTTTTAGATCTCTCATTGAAGTTTGCAATTAGTTTCCCATAAATATTATTTTTTTTGCTAAGAGAAGGAATTAGAACATGACTTTTCTCATCTTATAATGAGAGGGACTATTTTTAAATGTGTTTGTGGGAATTGCAAAACTTGTTGAAATTCATTAGGTGACAAATTGATTGCTTTGCTTTTATAAGCAATGGGTTTGTGCTAATGTACTAAGAGGGGTGTGATATGAATATTTGGTTATTTGTATGCACTCTATGATAGAAGAAGGGTCAAGGTTTTTTTTCACCACTTATTGTACTATGTGATGTGATTATCATTTGTGGATTATAAGTTCACTTGAAGTTTTGTCTAGCATGATCAAAATTGTTAACACTTTTATTCAATGAAATTTTAACATAATTTGTTTAGGGAATATTAATTTTTCCTTCCTACCAAAAATAATACATATGCCAAAATCAAGTATAGCTTTAAATCATGTCGATTAGGTGTTAAGTATTATCTATTGTTAACCACTAATCTCTAGCAAAATATCCAAACCTAGTAAAGATGCATAGAGATATAAATAGTAGGTTGTTAAATAATGAAAACCTAATAACACATGGTCATATCAATCATGAACCATGACTATAATATTATTTTAGAATTCCGAATTTGTTCAACCTTATAAAATCAATTGGTAAGATGATGATTAAAAGATTTATTAGTTTAGACAAAATCGAACTAATTTGAAATTTAAATTAATTCAAGGTGTTCTGGTTGGACATTTTTTTTACTTCAAACAAAAATTGAATCAAACTAATGAAATTTGATGTTAATTGTTTTGGACAACAGATTTTTAAAATTCTACCTGTGAATCCGTCTACCCGAACCAATCATATTTAATCTGTATAATTTACACCCTCCGGTCACATTTATAAGAAAAAAAAATGATTTTCACGATTATTAAGAAATTCAATTAAGTGTAGTTAACTTTTTAGATTTTGGAGAAAACATTGATTAAATTTACTATAATATCCTCTTTATTAAATTTAATGAAGTATTGGAAAATGAAATATATGGGTATCTTAGGAATTACAGCATTAAATGATTTAGTAATAATTGATTTTTGCTTATAATAGTGACCAAGAATTAGACCATTTTTTTTGCTTATAATAGTGACCGGAGGGTGTATATAATCATTATCATAAAAACTAATATAATATATTTAACTTTAAGAAATAAATGAAACATCATTTTTGATATTCACAATTTATATGGGGACAAAAAAAATTAAAGATTTTATATTATTATGAAAAATTAGTTAATGCATAATTTTATTTTAAAATACTTTTTGCACATTTGTTTCTAATCTATTCAATCAATCCAATTCAGATCAATTTGTTGTTTTTCAATTTGGTTTGTTTTGGAGTTTCTCTTCATTTTAACAATCCATTTGATAGTTATTGGCTTCCTTGTAAGAGGCAACTTGACAAGATCCCAAATTTGTTCCTTTCAATGGCCTTCAACTCTTTTCTCAAGGTTTGTCTTCCATAAATCCTCCTTCATTGCATCTTTATGATAATTGGTTAAGCATAAAACTAAGACATAATGCACCAGTTCTCCTCCAACATCATCTTAGAACAACTCACATCAATTTAACCTAGCAACAAATTGTCTGACCAAACAACCCATCCTTTAAAATCTGACCAAACCAAATGATAGAACAATTGTTGATTGTTTCTTTCCATGCATACAAGTGTTTCACAATTTTATCTAGCTTTAAGATGAACATTAACATTAGGCAAGTTGGCAACTATAAGTTGTGAGGCTAATAAGTAAAGAAATTGAGAATGATAGCATTTCACCATCATCACTGATAAAAAGTACCCCACGGAATAGTAACCTATGAGTTGGGGTAACACTGACACCAACTTTAGTTTTGCCTATATGTGGAGGAATCAAATGAAGCTCTTAACATATCCTAAAAGCCAAATAGAGACGTTCATTTCTATTTCAAGGGTTTGGATACTTATAAATGAAAAGTGCAAGTTATCTTGTCAAGATTTTAATAGATTCAACCGTTTATTTTTTGAATATCTATTTGAACAATCTCTTCACTGTGAAGAGTAGAGCTGTTAAAATGGGCTAGTTCATATGAGTTGGTTTACCAGGCCCGATAAATTATATGGTTTGGACCTTAATATTAGAGTCCATATTTTTTAGGGCTTTTTAGCCCAGTCTTGAAAAGTCCGCTATCCATTTGGGTTATCCCATATAGCCGTGGGTAGCTCATTAGGCTCGCATACTTATAAATTTTTAAAAAATAATATTAATATTTATATTATCTTACTCCAAAATAGCATATTGATTTTTCTCACTTCACTAAATTTTATCTCTATTTTATTCAATCTTTCTCTTTTAAATATTATACATTAATATAATCAATATTTTTTCATCGTATTATATTAGTTTTTCTCTTATAATAAATATTCAAATATTATTTTATACAATTTAGACATATATTGTATTTAGAAACACATTATAGTATTTATAAGAGATAATATAGTATTTAAAAATGTATTATGTTTAAAATAACATAATTTTTAATTTTATTTATAATAAATATTATGGAGTTTTTATTTTATTTTTTTAAAATAAAAAACTCATTTATGTCGGGTAGCCTGAAGCCTCTCTAGGATCGGATTCGGGTAGTAAATCTCGAGTCTATATTACATAGAGCCTTTTTGGCTCAGCCCTAAAAAATCCAGGGCCCGCTAAGACCGGCATGTTTCGGATCGGGTAGTCCATATTGACAGTTTTATTGAAGAGGATCAATAATAAGTTAAATAACTATTAAAAGAATAATGTCATTTAAAAAAATGGAAGATAAGCTGACAACAAACTAATCTTTTTTTAGATGACAAATCTAATTATCTTTATAGATGTATTATTTAAAACATACTTATGATAAAACTCCTACGTTTTAGAAGATGAAATGAAAAAATTTAAAATATGATCATTAATGAATTGGCTATAGAAATTGACATTAAATGGACCTTACAAATCAAACCATAATCCATAAGTACTAAACCAAAAAAAGTTTGAAAGTTAATTTTATCACGCTTAATTACTGTATTAGATAGTTAATTTGAACAAAATAGTAATTTTTTCCCTCGTACATGTAAGTAAAATTAGAGGTGGAAAAAGAGCTACAAGATGTTCCTACCCCCTACCAAATCAACTATTAGGATCCAAAGGGCCAAGCCTCATGTGGTCAGGTCTTGTTGAAAGGGGTCTATTTGCACCTCCATTTTTCGTATACATAAAAAGATTATTTGAGTTGTGTTGTGGTCTTGTGGAGTTATATATTTGGATATTTTAAAATTTTAAAACTAAGTTTCTTTCAAACCTAACTCTTTCATCCACATCTGTTAATTCAATTCCAATCATTCTCCGCATTATGTTAAAATCAGAGCTCTGAATAATTATCCCAAAACGTAATTTACCAGCTTCCGCATGAACATATTTAAACATATATATGATCAGGTAATGTAAATTTTAGTTTAACATTAAAATACTTTTCCAACATCAACATATGTAGCATCAGGTTTAGGGTAGGGGTGGCAATTGGATCCATTAAGCTAAAATCCATCCAATCCATCCACCAAAAAATCCATCCAATTCATCCACCAAATAAAAAAATAAGCTAATGGATGAATTAAATCCATCTATTTATATACATGGATGATCTAATCCATCCAACACATTTTGATAATCCAATGGATTATTGTTATTTTATACTTTAAATGGTTTAAATTATTTATGAGTTTCTTCAGAAAATTAAAAAATCGAGTTTTTTTCCGAAAAAACGAAAAATCGTGTTTTTACGAAAAACAAAAAAATCCAGTTTTTTCGGGAAAACAAAAAAATTGAGTTTTTTCGAATTAACGGAAAATCGTGTTTTTTCATAAAAACGAAAAATCGAGTTTTTTTCAAGAAAACGAAAAAACCTAGTTTTTTCCGAAAAACGAAAAAATCGTGTTTCTCCGAAAAACGAAAAAAATCAGATTTTTCTCAAAAAACAATAAAGACAAGTTTTTTTTAGAAAAGCGAAAAAGTCGAGTTTTTTTTGGGAAAACGAAAAAATCGAGTTTTTTCCGAAAAACAAAAAAAACTGAGTTTTATTTTCTGAAAACGAAAAATCGAGTTTTTTTCGAAAAAATGAAAAAAGACGAGATTTTTTGGGGGAAAACGGAAAAAATCGAGTTTTTTTTCGGAAAAACGAAAAAAGTCGAGTTTTTTTTGGGGAAAACGAAAAAAATCGATATTTTTTCGAAAAACGAAAAAAGTCGAGTTTTTTTGGGCAACACGAAAAAATCGAGTTTTTTTCCGGAAAAACGAAAAAAGTCGAGTTTTTTTTTTAAAAACGAAAAAAAATCGAGTTTTTTTCGAAAAACGAAAAAAATCGAGTTTCTTTTCCGGAAAAACGAAAAAAGTCTAGTTTTTATTTGGGAAAACGAAAAAATCGAGTCTTTTTCAGAAAAACGAAAAAATCGAGTTTTTTTTAGAAAAACGAAAAAAATCGAGTTTTTTCGAAAATACGAGAAATCGAGTTCCTTTTGAAAAAACGAAAAATTCAAATTTTTTCGGAAGAACGAAAAATCAATTATTTTTCAGAAAAACGAAAAAACTATTTTAAAATACGTAAATTATTATTTTTATGAAATTTTTAAAAAAATAAAATATTTTTAATTATCTTTTGGATGGATGGATATCCATCCATTAGAAATTTGTTAATGGATGGACTGGATGAATTTTATTCCTTAATAGATGGATTGGATTGAATTTTTATTTAGAGAGTTTACTGGATTGTAATGGATTGTTTTGATCCATCCATTAAGGATCCAATCCATATCCATCCAATCCGTCCATTTTGCCACCCCTAGTTTAGGGACACCCTACATGCAAACACACACTCAAAATTTAGGATAAATTCTATTGATACTTCAATGCGCAAATAAAAGCGAGGGTTTGACAACTTCGAGTTGAGTTGAAATCAAGGAAGAAAGGAAATCTCTCCATCACCAAGAATGTGATACGGTTAAAGCCATTGATAACTTCTTGCTCGCAGTTGGTGATTCAGTCTCAAAATAGACCAAACAACTCGATTCTTGATGGTCTCCCGAAAGAATATAATCCATTTATGCTGCACATGTATGGCAGCATTGACTCAACAATACTTTATGATGTAGAAGCACTTATCTATGTTTATTGATCCATGTGCTTCTTACCATCTTACACCTTATGACCATTACTTGCAAAAGAAGAAACCATAACAAGAGTAGGTGGAAGAGGAAGACTTGAAACATGATCATAGTAAAATTCAATAAAATACTTACTACCAAAAACCACTACTCATATAATCTTAGGTTATGACTTGTGCAACAACTTATTCCAGAGACAGACATTGGAGATATTAGTGAATCAAATGACACGAAGGGATACTTATTGTCTACAGTTAGAGGTGAAAATGATTTTGACTACATGGCCAACAAGCCAACTACTGATCAATTTAGAGAACTAAATCTGGACACTCATATTTCTAGAGTGAATTTGAAGGACAAGGCTAAAAACCAGTCACCAGTTTGAGATAATTTGCTTAAGCAAATATATGACTTGGCCATTATATAGGAAGACTGGAAAATTTCTATGGATTATAACACAAGTTTCATTTTGGCTAACTCTAAGAATAACAAATAAATAAAACTGCAAGATTTGAGAGTATCACTTACAACACCAAATCACAAGGTGGACCTCCTTCAAATTTCACACAAAGGTTATATTTTGGAATGTGAGAGGGATAAGTAACCTTCCTTTGATGCTAGCCTTAACCAACTTTTCTCTTCACATCGAACTTTTTAGGAGCAACCTCCCAAGTTAGAGATACACCACATATTAACCCAAAACCAAAAGCATTGGATCTATGGGTCTTCTCAATTATAGTGTTAAACATTCACTTTTCCATCCGATGTGTGACTCATAATCACACTTGATATACCAAATAATCTCCCCCTCAAGTGTGAATCCATCCATTCTTATCCGATGTGTGACTCATAGTCACACTTGATATACCAATAATCTCCCCCTCAAGTGTGAATCCATCCATTCTTATAGGTATCATCCCCCTTAAATGGAAGCCTTTTCTCATCCATATCGACTTGCATCGCCGTTGGATGAAATCAACGGAACATGCCACCTGAACACTCTTGTCAAGAATACTTTCGATACAAGGAGCCCTAGTCGAACTAGGCTCTGATACCATTGTTGGGTCATGAGGGGGTTTGAGGATCATTACATCGAGCTTTCTAGGAGAAACCACACATGTAACGCCCAGAAATTCGATTATTCGCTTAATCTAGACGTTCGGAGTGTTTAGTAAAGTTTTCGTATTTTGAGAGGAGTTAGTCGGTATTAGTTTGGGATAGCGGATCGATAATTAATCAAGAGTTTTGATATTTTCAGTATTAGAAATATTATTGGAATAATATTTGAAATTTTGGGAATTTTCTGAGTAATTAAGATTAGACCGAAAATATGATATATTGGTCGAATTTGGATTGTCGGTGTTATTTTAAGAAGCGTATTTGAATTTATTAAGTTAAAAGTCGGATTTTAATCAGAAGGTTGAAGAATAATATTAAGAATAATATTATTTACAAGTCGGAATTATTATATCGACGGAATATTATTAAAAGTGATATATTGGTTATTTAGATTAATTATCTTATTGGGCCTAAAATTGGTTGTGAAGAGGAAGTGTTAGCTAAGTCCAATTGAATATTAAAATTAGGGTTTTAGAGATATGAAGTGTAGTGTTGTCATTTGGAGAAAACAAAGTTTGAAGAGAAGGAGGCAAACCAAGAGGAACAAGCTTGGAGATGCAATTGAAGACCGATTGAGTTGCTTCATTTGATAAGGTAAGGGTGAGATTCTCTTCCTATAATGGGGCTTATGAACAATTGTATGTGGGAATTGGGTGTAGATTTATTGCATTATCTTGTGTTGATTATTGTTGTTCATAGAAAATTGAAATTGAGAAATAATGTAGTTTCTGTTATGTGTTAGAAATAAAAATTGAATTTGAAAAACAGATTGATTAAGATTTTGTGCATTGACGGTCAGCGGTTTTCTTTCAACAAGAAGCAAGACAGTGGCAGCAAAAAGTGTGAATTCCACCGAAGTCCTGAGTCTAGTGTTTGATCTTTGACTCATAATATGTCGTTATTACCACTGTTCCAAATGCAAATTATTAATAACTCTTGCAATGTGATGTTTCTTCAAAGTTCATGAAACTAAGATTTATGATGAATAATTCATCTCATATTTCAATAAGCCACAATTAGTGAAATGAAGAAATTAAAACCATACACTATAATAATTAATTCCATGAATTTGTGCATTGACGGACGTCTCAGCCCAAAGCCGTGACGAGCGGCACCCGTCGTCACTCCATTTGGCTTGTTGTTTTATTGTTTTGTTCATTGTTTGTTTATGTTCTACTTATGCACCCTGTTTGCATCTGTGACTTAATGAATCATGTTTTTAGAAGGAAATAAATTAGGAACAGTAGGATAATGAATTGTGAATTATGTAGTATGAGTAGAACAAATGTCTAGTTAACAGTAGTGATCATAGAACTAATAAACAGTCTCGTTTGATCAAAATAGCCGAATTAAGCGGTATAATCAGTTGACTGGAATTTGATGAAAATTGACGTGGTAGCTAAGCTTAATTAGTATATTAACGTGGTAGTGTTATTTTGTCGAAGTTGTGACATTAATCGGTCGATTAAATTAATAGTTGAATTAATTTTCAATAAACCTATTTAATTGGAACAAACTTAGACTTAGATTAATTATTCGGTTTGTCGGTAAATAACAGTATCTTGAGAATTTAACCGAACGAATCGAATAACCGGTAAAGAATAGAATTGTATCCGAATTAACCGATTGAGCTATGTTTTTAGTGACTGGGGAGTATAGTCGAAAATTTGTAAAGTCGTGAATATTAAGGATTTAACCGGAAATTAGATAACCGGTAGTGACGCAGGATATATCTGATTAATTAGAGAATATTTTGTGAATAATTTTGGTTAGTTAATAGTGGGTTAGTGAGTTAAATAAATGACTATTTATAGAAAATTATGAGACTAATGTGAATTGACTTAATGTGTTGAATTGTTGTGATATACCGAAGCATGATGATGACGTTGTGATGACTTCGTTAATATTTGAAGTTATATGTTTGTCGTGATATACCGAAGCATGATGATATCGTGATGATCTGGTTACTATGTGACGATGAAAGATTATTTGTGACGCTGAATTACCTCTAATAATTGGTAATTATCAGTGATGTAGGTATATGCCTCGCAGTGACGTGTGATTGTGATGAGTATGTTGTGTATGTCTTGTTTGTCGAGTCACATTGCATATGCATACTCTGTGACGGTCTGGATTGACAAATTAGTGACGAAGGCTTATGTCTTATGCCTCAGATTCGGGAAATTGGTGACAGGGGCTGAAGCTCTGATTGGTACCACATGCATATACATGAGTCATGTCCCATGTGTCTTATGTGATTCATAGTTGTGACGTTTTGTGACTATATCGTGATTGTATTTCGTGACTTGTTAAATAATGGAAGTATGTGAAGATGTGAATCGATGATTTTATGAATAGTATGATGATATCAATAATTGTGAATGCGATTAACTGAATATGTCTGGTGTGACTTATATGTGATGTTTTGTGATTAGATGAATATGTGATGTTTTGTGATTAATTGTATATGCGATGTTTTATGACTAGATGAGTGACTTATATGCTATGATGTTTTGAGACTAAGATTGTGATTTATACTCGTGATGTATCATAACTTAGCTTACAAAGTAAATGAATGAGATATATATAATTGATGCGAATGTGAAGTAGTGTGACTTATGATGCGATGAGAAGTATGTGAGATTTGTGAGTTAGTGAAAGTATGAAGTGTATGGAAATATTAATACCTGTGATGTGATAACTATTTATGTCTGAATCCTAATATACAATTTATCATACGCTCACTTATATGATTTGATATCTCACCCTTTTCTCTTGTTTCGCCGTTGCCTTTATATTGGTAACGTGTAGGTGTTCAAGTATGAAGATTTAGTTGTCGTTACTTGAGTCGGTTGTCGCTCTGATATGTAGCACTCGGGGGGACGATATATGATGTTTATGATGTTGTTGTTTATTGTTTTATCTTAGTTGAATAAGATGTTACTCGGTTCGGAAATTGAGAATTATGACTCCGATGTTTTATTAATAAAAGAAGTTATTCTGTTTTAGAAAGTGCTATGTATCTGCTAAATGCGATGAAGTGATTTATTGTTAAATGAATATGTGACGCCTCATTTGTTTGTTGAGAAATTTTGAAACTCTGATTCTTAAATATTTGCCGGGTAGAAATGGGGTGTTACAACACAAGTAAGAGAGATACTCCACGAATTAACCCAAAACCTTAAGGCAATTGTTCTATGAGTCTTCTTAATTATAAAGTGTTAGACATTCACTTTTCCAATCCGTTATGGGACTCATACTCACACTTGATATATCAATAAATCGTACATTACATTTATAGATGAACCCATTGTTGATTTCAATCAAATCCCAACGCGATATTGGAATAGGTTGATTATGACAAAGTTCTGTGTAAATACTAGATCAGACAATATCAGAAATCTTTAGGGCCTTTAAAATTTGGATCACGATTTTAATTTCATATTTACATCTGATCAGTGTGTGGTATTGATTGTTCATCAACAAAATGTGAATTCACACATTGCTGTATAAATTCACGTTTTGTTGATTCCTTAGGACCTCATAAACAAATGTTTTAATTGGAAAAAAATCACTTAAACATGGTCTATTCACACACACACGTATATGCTAGATGCGCAGACAAATTAGCTAATCATGGGCACTCAATTCAAGACTTCTTGTGGTGGGAAACTTTACCTTTCTTAATTATAGAGGATTTATTCATATATATTTTGATCTTTTGAAACTATAAATCTGGTTGAGTTTTGTATTCTAATTAGGGAGAATTATATTTAGGGCCCCAACACCTTTGAGGTAGCCTTGGCTTTTGTTTTGTGTTATTTTCATGGTTGTGTCAGGATTAGCTCCCCTATTTTATAAAAAAAAATTGTTTATAATATAGATATGGATTTTATTTAAGAAAAATAGTACCCATATGTAGGTCATAGTAAGTTCTATGTTGGTAATGGTAAAACCTTGGAAATTCAATTTGTTGGCTCTTAAAACTTTATATCCAAGTTTAATTAGAGAAAGACCTTGACCCTTTAAATATGCGTAATATAACCCAAAATTTGTTATTTGTTTCAAAGTTTTCAAAAGATAACTGAGTTCTATTTTAATAAATAATATGCAAAATCTTATGATTCTAAGCAAATTTTACTTGAGGGCCTCCTTGATGCATACACGACTATAAATAATACATTTCATGACAAAGCTTTCATCCCAACCAAAATAAAACCGAGATATAATGTCAAGGCACACCATATTTTATTTTAAAAAAACCACATATTTCTTTTTTTTTAATATAGCCGAGGAGAAAAACAATTTAGGACATGCTTCAAATCCTATCTATTGCAATTTATGTTTGTACTTGTTTATAAGTGTATACTAAGTGATCTATCTCTTCGGTTTTGTAATAGCTGAGGGATAAAATAATCAGATTTTACTATAAAAAGACTCGTTAACCATATTTTACCTTAATCCTAACTTATATGTAGCCACCCCAAACTCGAACACATCATTCTTTGGGATGGATTTCAAGACAAAAAGAATCATCAATGTTCTTCTATCCTTGAACAAAATATTTTTTTACCCTAGCAATCTATCTCACATAATAGTGTTGATGTTGTTGTTATTGTATTTTAGGAACAACACTCTATTAAAGAAGGTTGGAAAAGTTCTCTATGATAGATTGCAAGTGCAGAAAATCATTCTTGCTTCAAGTTAAACAAAAAAGGGAGTTCAACCTTTGAAAAGATTAGAAGTTTGATGCATACAAAATACACAACAAAATCTTGAATTACAACGACGATGATGAATATGGATTTGTTTATTATTCTATGTAAACAATGCAATGTTTAAAAAAAAGATTATTTACGTCGTTTTTTTAAACCGAGGAGTAAACATATTTTACCTCATTTTTTATCTAAACCGAGGGGATAATTTTGGCATGATTATTGAGGATATTGATCACTGTCCTTAAACAAATCCTTGTCGTTCATTTCATGAGTATCAACGCTCAATACACTACCATTAGTGATCCGCATGAAACATAAAAGACTTCCATTATGAAGCGCTTGAAACTATCTAGATCCAACACTTTAAAGTTTCCAAGAGCATTCTCCATGAAAAGATCCCTAGGATGGATTGCAAGAGTAACAAATTATTTGGGTTTAAAGTTTGTCTTCTTATATATTAATTTGAGTAGAAAATCATTTATTTATCTAACCCCTTTTTTGGTTTTATTTCAGAAACAAATGCATACAAAAGCAATTGAAATTAATTTTTTGTTTTACTACTAAATTGTCGTTGTAGATGCCTACACTGGATACACATGGATACATTTTTTGAAACAAAAATCAGAAGCCCTAAATACCTTTAAACTATCTCATGTATTTTTCAAAACTCAACTCAATGCCACTATTAAGGCCATTCATTAGGATTACGGGGGATAATTCAGACCATTCACAAAATGGCACAACTGGACAAAAACACAGGCATATTGTTGACATGGGAATAACTCTGTCATCTCATGCATCCATACCTGTAAACTTTTGAGACCATATCTTTTCTACTTCTACTCACATCATTAACACACCCCTAACTGCTGACCTAAATAAGTCTCACTCTTTCTTTTATGCCTTGTGTCATAAATTACTTGATTACAAATCCATTAATGTATTTGGAAGTTCATGTTTTCCCTTTTACAAGACCCTATAACCAACACATTATTGAACTTAGAAGTACATAATGTATCTTTCTAAGGGTATCATCTTAACATAAAGGGTTCAAATGCCTTATAAATGAAGGTTAAATGTTTATCTCAAAAGATTTAGCTTTCAATGAGAAAAGCTACCATTTCCTTCCATGAGCCTAGTTGATAATTCATCTCAGTCTTAGTCTATCATTAATTCAAAGTCTATTTTCTATCCTATAAGTTATGAAGGGCCCACTGAGCCTAGAAGGGCATATAATTTTATTCTTGTGGATACTTAGACTATTGCACAAGTTATTTAGGATAACATTTCACCTGCTGAGTCTAAAACAGATAGGCACAAATCTAATGAAACTAATTGGCACAATTTTAATGATAGTCTGTCACAAAGTGTCTCAATCGATACCTCTCAATTATCACCCTCACCAACTGTGCACAGTTCTTGAGTCTATAGAATATCCTTCAAATAAAGATCCACTTAACAAATCTAGAAAAAATGCTAAGTGTCCAAAGGTCACAAACACAAACAACTGGTATAATATGTCCCTTTCTCCTTCTATATATATATAATAATGTACCACACACTAGTAAGGATTACACATTTCACCACGGTTGTGAAAGACGTATAACCACAGTTGATGGTCTGTGGTAAACTAACATGTGGTATTAAGTGAGCTACTTACAACCATAGTCTATTGGTTGTGATAATAAATTGGAAAGCGTGCTACATATCACCATGATTGTTATAAATAATCATAATTATACGTAGTCATCCAACTTCTTACCAATGTTGGAATTTCCAACTGTAGTGATATGTAGTCAGTCCAATTTTTCATTTTTGCCACATGTTTTGGCTGGCCACGTTGAGAACTTCCATCACAATATAGAATATGAAATATTTTTAATACACCAACAACACCAAAATTAATAATAACAAGAAAACAAGAACAAGAACACGAATAACAACAACACCAACCACAACAACAACAACACCACCACCACCACGCCTAACAACAACAACACCAATAACTAAACAAAATCAATATAATCGTTAAAGATTAAATCTCAACAACAAAAATAATAACAAACAAAACCAATATAATCATTAAACATTAAATCTCAACAAAAAACCTAAATCGATAATATTGTTAAACAATAAATCTCAACAACAACAACAACAATAACAATAAAAACAAAATCAAGAAAACAACAACAACAACAACAACAACAAAACGACAAACATTGCTAACTTGAACTCATGTTTTCCTTGCCTCATTCAAGTTGGAGAATGGATAATGGAGTTCCGAAACTTATTAATGAAAGAAATGATGTTTTTGAGTTTGGTTTAATGGAGAAATAACGTTTCGTAAATGGAAGATTAAGTTTGGAGGTGGAAGATAAAGTTTGTCTTAGTTATCTAATGCAAAAGTGAATGAACACAAAGCGTTATATATACCTAGGGAAAAAGTGAAAAAAAAGGAAGGCGCCATTTTTCACCATGGTTGGAATTCCAACTGTGATGAAAAGTGACTTAAAAATAAATAAAAAATAAAATTATTGGGGCTAGTATTCGAACTCATGAGTAGGCGCCACTTTTTACCACGATTTAAAATTCCAACTGTGGTTAAAAGTGGCTTTAAAAATAAATAAAAAATAAAACTATTGGTGCTGAGATTAGAACTCATGACTAGACGCTACTTTTCACCACGGTTGAAAACTTTTACTGTGGTAAAAAGTGGCTTAAAATGAAAATAGAAGAAAAACGCCTAAATGAATATATTTTACCACGATTGATATTATGGCCGAGTTGAAAGTACGTTATGGAAGGTATATTATTGTAAAATGATCGCTCCATGCTCACTAGTCACTCAAAACCAAAGGCCTATCTCTCTCATGTTGAACCAAGTAATGTCAAACAATATTCATCTCAACATGAGTGGTTATAGGCTATGCTAATTGAATATGATGACCTAATAGCCAATCAAATATGAACATTTACCAACTTTCTACCTCATAGAAAACCTGTTGATTTCAAATGGATGTTCAAGGTTTAAGAAATTATGGATGAGAGTTTAAGTAAGTATAAGGCAAGGTTAATGACCAAATTCTACCACCGGGAAATGGTTTTGACTTCAATTAAACATTGTCTTTAGTGATCAAACCAACTATATCAGAGTCGTTCTCATCTTAACTCTCACATACAAGTGAGAAATTTAACAGATGAGTATTAATAATGTCTTTTTCAATTGCACTTTATAAAAGGAATTCTAAATGTCACAATTACACGGGTTCACTAATCAAGATCTAACTTTTATCTACAAACTAAACAAATCCCTTTATGAACTTAAGAAATACCCAAGGGCATGGTATAAAATTTCACTCAAGCTCTCCTCAAGTTTGGATTCTCTCACAACATATGTGATCATTCCTTGTTTGCGTACTCTCATCAAGGTGTAACTTTGTATGCATTAATGTATGTTGATGACATACTCATCATAGATTCTTTCTTAAATTTGGTTCACAAACTGATAAATAATCTTAATGCTACTTTTACTTGGAAGAAATTAGGTAGAACTTAATATTTCATGGATATTGAAATCAAATCTCATACAAATGGTTTCATCCTTATTATTTAATCCAAATATATAAAGGACTTGCTAGCTAGAGCATACATGGTTCTTGTTCATTCTAATATCCTTAGTTGTACAAATCGATAGTAGGTGCTCTCTAATATGTCAATTTGACTACGCCATACATATCATTTAATGTTAACGAGGCCTGCCACTCCATGTCATCTCCCTTGGATTCTCATTAGTATGTTGTGAAAAAGAAAGGGATCTTAGTGGAACATTATTCCATGGCCTATTGTTATCTTTATCTCCCTTAACCCATAAGTTTTCTCTAAGAGCCTACAATGATTCTAATTAAACTAATGATTTAGATTATCGAAGATCCACTTCTGACTCATGAATCTACTTTGGACCAAATATTGTATCATGAAACTCTAAAAAATAACTTCTTGTTGCTAGGTCTAGTGCAAAGGTTGAATATCGGGCATTTGCTCGTACCACCTCTGAATTGACATGGTTAGAATCATTGTTAATTGAGCTATGTATTAATTTCTTTCTACAATTCTTATTGATGACAACTTAAGTGCAATGTTCCTTTTTCATAATCTGATTCGTCATGCTCGCACCAAGCATATTAAACTCGATATTTACTTTGTAAGAGAAAAAGTTATTGCGAAGAAGTTGATCGTTTAATATGTCCTTAGCATTGCTAAGATTACTGATCCTCTAACTAAGCCACTTGATAGTGTTGCATTTCAAGAACTCGGAACCAAGCTTGACTTGAAAGCCCCTTAACTTGTGGAGGAGTATTAGCGTTTAAGCCAAATGTATTTTCCTATGTTCAGTTGTATATATTAAGTGTAAAGCTTTTTTTTTTGTACCAGGGTGTTAAACTAAGTTAGTGTTATTAAATAGGTGCTTGTATAAGCGTGATTTGTAACCGTAAGTCATGCTCAAAGGTAGAATGCATAAACCTATTATGCACAAACCAAGTAGCTTGAACTGGCAGTATACACTAGTATAAAAGACAACATACCATCTATTTTGTATTTTGATCAATCATAATAAAATATTCAAGGAAGCATAGTTTTGATTGAATCTAATAGAAAGTGAGGAAACTTCCTTGGAACAATATTCGTCATTAAAATTTTAAATTTTTGAGACACAATTTTATACATTTTAGATTTATCCCATGCTATATCTGCTATATTTATTTTTTGTTCTATATAATTATGTTACTCTAATGCTCAAGCTCAAGCATTTTTTATCTATGCCCATAAATAAGTTTTCCAAAATACACAATCACAATCATATCTTAAACTTTGAGATTTAACTAATTGCTACCCTCAAGTTGTATCTGGCATCTCCCAAACTTAATGAAAATACTATAATAGTTTTGCGAAAATTTTCCACTATTTTTAAAATTCAATAAAAAATGTGGAAAATTCAATTGCCATCCCAAACTTAGGGGCCAGGCTACGGTGAGAGACCTTAATAGGTCTCTCGTGTAAGCAGTGCTTTTTTTTTCATTTTTAACATTTAGCGACAATTTCAAACCGTAACAAAGTGAATAGAAAAAGTTTGTGACGCTTTGAAACTGTCACAAATTAAAAAAGTAAAAGGTTTCCGACGGTTTAAAACCGTCACAAAGTAACCAGTAAAATTTTTGTGACGATTTGACACTGTCACTAAATGAACAGTATTGTTAAAATTTGTGGCAGTTTAAAACTGCCGCTAATTGTTGAAAATGAAAAAAAAAACTAGCATTGCTCACGTGATATACCTATTAAGGTCTCTCACCATAATCGGAACCCAAACTTAGACATCACCTTAGTACCCTTATGATGCCTTGATGAACTAGGTTTGCTTTAGTCTTTATGTCCTTTGAGTCGCTTGGTTGTAACTGTTTTTTTGGATTATCAATATAAGTATTATTTTTTCCAAAACAAAAAAATGGAAAAAGCAAAATCTCTTGTGTGATACCAGAATTTTCGAGAATCTACAAAAAATTCTTGAAAAAGAGTAATTTATTGGAAATTATAAAATTGCTGGAAGTTTATACAGGAAATTTTTGGAAATGACATAAATTTTATCGAAAATTGTGAAATTTCCGATACATGGAAATCGACTTTCGTTTACTGTATTTCCCCTTTCCATCATTATTAATCCAATCTTCATGAAACTTGATCTTTTTCACTATTTTGTTATCGATATCAAACATAATTTCATCATAGGCCTAACTTAAATGCTCAAGATGTATAATAACATAGATTTAAAATATAAGAGTGACATATTCAATTTGAGAATGACAAGTTAAAACCTCTTAAACTTTCAAACAACTTTTTTCATCATGGACTTAACTTAAAATACCCACGATGTATAATAAGACAGCCTGTATATCCACCTCCTTATATGTTGAGGGTTTATTAGAAAGATTTGATATGATATTTTGACATATTTTAGTGTCTTGGCCACAGTTTAAGAAAACTCGAGTTTGTTTAATAAAAAATTATTTCAAAAAATTCAAGTTCAAATAGTTGAAAGTGAATAGGAAAAAAATAATGGAATTTCTAAATATAAAAAAAAATCTAATTTGAATCTCTTATGGGCCGTATATAAGTGTGGGCTAACATATGATTTCATGATGTGAATTTCTACTCTTCTCTTAACATCATTAATATTATTTTTTTAATCTTTTAAAAACATTTGGTTTCTTAGGTTCTGCACTAAGTATTACACACATTTTTTAATAAAATATGGAAACTCTCGTTCTATAAATGCTTAATTTTTTTGAAGAATTTATACTTGTAGAAATGTAATAGACAATAGTCCTTTAGATATATAACAAAAGGTATGATTACAACACAAATGCAACTAATCAAACACCTTATGTAACATTGATACCTCTAAAAAAAGATGTGTATGTGTTGGACATCTCTATCGATATCTGTAATTATACTTAATTAATTCATTTATTTTAAATTATCGATATTGTTGTGTCAGTGTCGGAGTTGTATTCGGTGCGTCTGTGCTTCATAGTCAAACGATGAAAACAATTTAAAAATTAAGATGATTTTTCTTACATAAAATTATTTGAATTCACAAATCCAATGCACATATATGTATGAATTTTTTCATGGTACCCTCCCCCATTGTAATGAGAAAAATAGTTTTGCAAAACATATATGTACTTGGCAATGGATTGTAACAAATCCAATTTTTGAAAAAACATCCTTACTAAAATATCAAACAAAAACATGATATCCATAATTATCATCTCCATGAACTACGACATTAATAATTGGATGAATAGACTCGATAAATTCATCAATGATTAGATAAAAATTCATTATTTCTATTTTATCATGATGACTTCAATTGTTAAACCAAATTATCGTTGGGTAACTTGTGTCACAAGTTACTTAATAAATGATGATAAAAGAGGGAATTAGAGAATGAGAGAGAGAGAGAGAGAGAGAGAGAGAGAGAGAGAGAGAGAGAGAGAGAGAGAGAAGAGTATATTATTGGAATGAAATTGAGGGAATTAAAATTTTACAAACATGTGTTACATCCTTTATATAGAAGCATACTACTTAATAACTAACTTCTAGTTAGTAACCACACATAGTTAGCATTAACCACATGCATAGCTAATTGTAACCACATGTTGAACTATCAGTAACCACATAGTGAACTGTTAGTAACCACATGCAGAACTATCATTAACCACATGCACAAAACTGAATTACACATCTAATATCCTTCTTAATTCAGTTTCCCCAAACTCCTCATTCACATTAACCTCTTATGAGCTTAAAATCTTGCTTGCTTGAGAGGTTTTGTCAAAATATCAGATAATTGCAATTAGTTTTGCAATGATCAATGCTTAACCTTCCTTTGCTAACTCGATCTCAAAGAAAGTGATACCTCTTTTCTATATGATTACTTCTACCATGACTCATTGGATGATTTTCCAATTTAATTTTTTATTGATTGTCTACTAACTTGATTTTTCTATAATCACCAATGTTCAATTCTTCAAGTAACATGTCTACCAACGTACTTGACATGCTACATATGAAGGTGTAACATGTTTTGTTTCACAAAAGGACAAATCAATAATTCTTTGCTTCTCTGAATTCCATAAAACTAGTATTGATCCAAGCATGAACAGGTAGCCTGGTGTGCTTTTCCTGTCATCTTAATCACCACTCCAATCTGAATTTGAGTAGCCACACACCTTTGCTGCACTTCTAGTTTTTTTTATGAGGCATGAAAATTCCATGATTTGATGTGCCTTTGATGTATCTTAGGATTCTTTTTGTTGCAAGTAAATAACATAGCCTTAGTTTTTCTATGAATCTGCTTATCAAAACCACATTGTGACTAATGTTAGGCCTTGTATTGGAGAGATACCTCAAATATCCAATAATTTACTTGTTCAATATGTTGTCAGCTAGTTCTCATCATATCCATTCCTTAACTTGAAGTTGGTATCCATTGGTGTGATATTAGGGTTACAGCTGCTCATCTTAAATCTATTTAAGATGTCTTCTGCATATTTCTTCTGATACAGTAAAGCTCCTTGTGTGGTATTCACAATTTCCATTCCTAGTGAAGTATGCCAAATTTCCTAAGTCTGACATCTCAAACTTATTCTCCATGCTTGCCTTGAGCTTTAACAATTCATCTTCATTAGAGTCTGTGGCTAATATACCATCCACATAAAGATATAGGATGTCTTGGTCTTGCTCACTTGAGTCTTTCACATATATACCATGTTCTAATGTGCATTTGCTAATACCTAGCTTGATTAAGAAGCTATCAAACCTTTTGATCCAAGCTCTAGGTGCTTTCTTCAATCCATACAAATATTTTCTTAACCTGTACACCATATCCTCTTGCCCTTTTACTTTAAAACCTGGTGGTTGCTTCACATAAACTTCTTCCTTTAAAGGTCCATTGGGGAATGCAAACTTCATATTAAGTTGGTGCATATTCCAAATTTTATAAGATGTTATGGCCACAACCAGTCTGATTATTTCAAGCCTAGCCACAGGTGCATAAACTTCATTGAAGTCTACTCCAAGTATTTGAAGAAAGCCTTTTGCTACCAACCTTACTTTGAACTTGGCAATTTCACCATCTAGTTTCAAGTTCAGTTTGTAAACCTACATTACACCAATTGCTTTGTTTTTAACCTAGATATTATGTCTAGGTGGACATTTTTAGGTTTATCCATATGTTGGTGCATTGACCTTAAGTGGTAATCCATGTTATTTGTTAGTAGGTTATATGTCCATATCTACACGAGGACTGGTTCATGGCCTTCAATTATTATATTAGTCGACATTCATTCAATTATAATATGTGTAAAGGAAAAGTACTTAAGAATAATATTCTAATCCTAAAGCTCTATAATGGTGAAATGGTTAGTACTTTATTTGGTGCCAACAGTCCCCAAGCATGACGCCTATAACACTAAGATGCTTGAGTCAAGTTATCATAGTTTTAATGTGTTGTGTTTCATTTTTCATGAATATATTTTTTTGGAAGATCAACATTAGTATTTTGCATGTGATTATGTAACTTTTTCGTTACTTAGGAGTGATTAAACATCATCATTTCTTTTTAGTCTTAGGTTTATGTTTATTTTAGGTTTTTCGAGGGGAATTTATTGTACCATATAGGTTTCACGTCTGTTCAGTGATAGTTGTTGTGTGGATTACATTTTCAAGTTGTAGCCCATCATTTTTGACGTTTTAAGGGATGCGGGGATTTAATGGCTTCAATTTCTTCTTTTATATTTTTTCATTTCAATTCATTTTATTTGTTATGAATTTGAAAGATTCAACCAAATCAATATATCATTGAAATATACCAATAATATTATTCGTTGATAGTAAAGATGTGTGGGAAAAAGAACAATGATAGATAAAATAAATGGACTCAAGAAACCAAAATAACATACAATTAGTGATAACAAATCCACAGTAAACAAGAAAAAGATAAAAGACAAAAAGCAAAGAAATTTGTTTATCCAATTTGATCGAAATAATCTACTACACTGGAGATAATAACTCTCTAATATACTTCGGAGAATTGTCATAAGAGATTACAAAAGAGTTATGATAAAATAGTCATCCAAGTTCCCAAAAACAAATTCTATTTTCTACCAATGTGTATCTCATTCTCTTAAACTCTATGTTTGAATCACATAAATCCAAGGTGTTTAGAAATGTTTACGAATGCCCTTAGTTTCCTACAAAGGGTTTCCAAATTATAATAACTTTAAAAAGTTTCTACCATTGTCTCTCTAAAGTTTCCTAGTATGATTGTCTCCTTTTCCCTATGTCTTTCATACTACATTCTAAAGGTTATCCTAACAAGAATGATAGAGATACATATTTATAACTAATTAAACCCAAGAGACCCATATCTGTCTAAAAACACAACTGATTAACGAATGGTCCACGAACTGAAATGGCCAAGATCATTACATGGAAACTGCTCGAACATGACCCGCTCCACAAAGAGCTATACCCGCCAAACCCGACACATAGTTGTTTGCTTCTGCCCAGCTCAGGTCGTCGCCGCCTTTACAGACAACTCTACTTTTCCATATCTTCATTACAGATGGTCTGACTCTGCCAAAATGCATTTGGGAAACTATTGTGAACTATTTCACTTTTCCTATCGTTGTTGTTGAACACTATTGTGAACATATTCTAGCAGTTTTAGTGATTCAGGAAAGATGAGTGTAAGTATTCATAAGAGTGATTGTGTAATAAGTTTTGTTTCTTCATTCCTAGGATATGTTTAAGATATTTTTGTGACCCAAATGACAATTTACATGTCTAGTTTCTCTGCCACAAATTTTAAAAGTACTTTAGGTTATTACAATGAGCCTAATACAAATACATCAAATTTATTCGTGAGGTTTTCATAAGTTCCAAAATTATTTGTTTCACATAAGCACTTATTAAATTATATCAAAGTACATAACTTGACCCCCCCCCCAATTTGTCATAAAAAGGAGATAAAACATATGTCTGAACATTTTAACTACGTCATCCATAAGTACGGGTGAAAATATCCAAGAAAAAACATAGATGTTGAGTAGTAGAGGACTTGTTGGGCAAAGCAGGGGCTCGCTCGACAAATACATGACAAATAACAAAGCATCTTTTCAGAGACATTCTTGTTAATTAGGCGAAGAAACAAGCCCCCTCGATGAGCGTAGGCGGTTCATATAACTTATGTGCTAAGTTAATTCAAGGAGAAGCAAAGTATTTTTGTTGGGAAAAATGTCAATCTCGGAGGGTGGAACAAGTCGATTTATATACCACATGGCTAAGTAACTTCGTAGTGAAGAAATGCTTTTTCTTGTTGGGAGAAAAGAGAGGCTAGCTAGGAGACACGAGCCGGTAAGAGCCCACTTGGATGAGTTGGAGATAAATTATGGATGGAGAAAAGCAAGCTTGTTGGGCAAAAATGCCTACTTAGACCACTATAAATAGAGGTCACAATCATTCATAATTCATGAAATCATTCTAAAATAGAGGGAAGAATAGCATAGAGAATAAAGAAATTTAGAAGGAGAAATACCAAGGGAGGTATTAAAGATAGAAGGTGTAAGCTCCGTCCGATCAAAGAAATCGCCGCTGATGCTTTTCCTTCTCTTTCTTCTTGATCATCATTGTAAAGCTACTATGAATAAGAGTATCTTAATTCTCTTTTGTTGGGTTAAATATAACTTTCCAAATATAGCTTACAACCTTTTAAGTGCTTTGCAAAATAACTCCACAAGAGAATCACACTCTTGAATACATCAAATAAAAACACAACAATAATTAAAACAAAAACTCTTATAAGAGATTTATTGATGTTTTAGTATTAGGAAATTTTTTCGTGAAAAGCAAATATGAAAACAGAGAGTAATAGAAATATAGAAGGATTTCTATTCAAAAATTTAATGTAAAATGAAATGAGTAGAAACCCCTTTATATATGAAAAAATTTGGCTCAAAAAGAAATTATCTATGAGCCATTTTAATAATTTAATTGATTAATTCTAACTAGTATTGAATTAAGAGCTTTCTAAATACGACAATGCTTATTCCAAAAAAAAAAAAGGAAATCCTAAATGACTACATGGTTTAATCGATCAAAAGTTTTTCTAATCTATTAAGAGGTCATTTACCTTGCTCTAATCGATTAGACTAAATCCTTAATCGATTAGGCAATGTAAAAACTTTCCTTATTAATTAGAAATACTTTTTTTTAATCAATTACATATGAGCTTCGATAGATTTTCAAGAACTTTTATGAAATCCGAGAGTTTTAAAAAAAAAATGTGTGTGTAATTGTCTTTATACTTCAAGACTTACTCATAACTTTTTATATTTCAACTTATTATCACTTGAAGACACTAAGTGCATGATCATAATTAAATATTTAGCTATAAAGATAACATGTTTGTATTAGGAGTCTCATGTTGAGAATGAGATAATACATAAAACTATTTACAACAGAAAGAAATTCTCACCTGTTGAGAATGAGATAATACATAAAACTATTTACAACAGAAAGAAATTCTCACCTTAATTTAAATAGATTATTTTGAAGAGTTGATGTAGATGGCCTACTACCATGATTAAGTCTCACCTTCAACAAAGTAAATTTCCCCATACTTCAAAAGATATCTCTATATATATGTTTTTATCTATTTTAAATCATTTTAACACTTCATTTTCTTTTGATAATTAAGGTGATGAATGAGCAACTTTAAGTGTGAACCTCAGCTTAATTGCATCAAAACTTAATGTTTAAGTAGATAATGACTTTCAGAACATTGTTTAAAAGGAAAAAAATAGTTAATCATAGTTAATCATCACTGTACATAATTAAGGACTTAAGGTAATGAAGTTACACTTACACATTATATAGTAGGGGACCAATTTAGTGCAATTCTATATTTATGTCAGAACGGTTGAAGAAAATCTCATAAGGGGACCATATGTAAACTGAAATGGAATGGAGGGGGTTGAAATTGCAGGGGTAAAATCTTTTTTGATTTCCCTTAACTTATAAAACTTTCTCGTGACACTTTCTTGAGTGTCATTTGAAAACCATGCCCACTATATTTCTCTTTCAAGTTCACATGAGAAAACAATGTTGGCTTGTAAAATTTTCATGCTATAAGTAGATGTTCAATTCTCTACTAGTAATTGAATAGTTACAATATAGAACTAATCTTCAAGTTATTTAGCTGATGCAACCAAATGTTCAATGGAATCATGAATGGATATAGCTAGTAGGGTGAGGTAAACCAAGATTGAGATTGAGGATGGTGGGTGTAGTGCGATGTCACAGTTGTATTCTTGTGTCTTCATTCAAAAAAGGTAAATGTGTGTGTAATAGGGAAAAGTGTTCAAAGCCTTTTCCTAAGGGAGTGTGCAAGGTTTACTTTACAATTAATCTCTTATATTAATGTAAGATAAAGTCACTAATAGGAAAAGTACCCCCCTTTAGTCGTGTACTATCTGTGTTACTTTACAATTACTTGCTTACTTATATTTAAGTTTGAGATTTTGAAATTTAAGTTTTGATGAGAAGAATCATACAATTATGAATAGACTTACGTGTAATTTTAAATCATAAAAGATATTGTTGTGAAAGTTATCACAAAAGTAATATTACAATCAAAATTGCGAATACATATTGTTCTGAATTGATCGTCGGTCTAAAAAAGAGAGATTCTATTATCTGTCTTGACCGCACCACTAAAATTAAGAGGGTACAATGCAATCTCACTCTAAAGATCCACAAAGGATCAACGTCAAGACTGATACTCACCATTTGATGTCATATGATGGTTTCTAATGTCAAACTGACAAGAAACATCAAAAAGTGTCATTCATATGTAAAACATCTCACGTGACAGATGATGTAGTCTCTCATTAATCTTGCAGTATTAACTTTGAAAATTTCTTTACCCACCTCCCTATGGGGGGTCACTCCCAGCGAAATTCCCAAACTACCCCTGCTTCGGAAATGAACTTCCGAAGCGCTTTTTTTTAAAAAAAATTTCCTTGATTCGGAAGTTCATCTCCGAAAACACCTCATGGGGGGTGCGTTCGGAGATGAACATCCGAAAACACCTCATGGGGGGTGAATTCGGAAGTTCATTTCCGAATTATGCAGAAACTGTGTTTTTTTTTTATGTTTTTTCTTAAACGCAACCGCATTTTAATTAAACGTTACCGGCAAATAAAATAAACAATAGATAGACTAAAAACACTAATATGATAAATAAACAAAAAAAAATACTAATATGAAAATATTATATACAAACCGAAATAAATAAAAATAGTGTGCTAAATATACAATCCAAAATCAAAAAATGAATAAACCCCACCACTACTGGGTGTGCCTAACCCGCTCACCCTGGGCCCTCCTCTGCCGCCTGTACCCCGCCGCACGGCCCGCATCAGTGACGATGATCTCCATCACGGCGACTGCCTCTGGTCCGCCCTGATGAATGACACCTCGATGCAACGCGTCCCGCCCAAGCATCTCTATCCGCTGGCAGATCGGAAGGAGATCAATGGCGTGGTCATCCTCCGCCTGCCGGTTCTCCAGGATCTCCTCGTGTGCTAGCCTAGGAGCGCCGGGAACGTCGGGTCTCAAGAGAGGATGGGACACCCGGTAGAACCATGTGACGTACCCCTCCACACTGTGCCAGTCCTGGGTGACCCGCATGCGACGGTACTCCTCCGGTACCACATGATGCTGCCACTCCTCCCATATGGCAGTGAGTTGCACTCTGGTCACTGTGTCAGGAGCAGCCTCGAAGGGTGACCTGGGTATGATCTGCACGAACCCAAACTGCCGCATGCACCGCTCCGGGAGATACCGGACCATGATGCCGGTCCCGCATGCCAACCAGCCTGAATATAGAGCAACCCCGTCGAAGGGGACAACCTGAGCATAGTCGGCGAACGGCCTCCAGGTGACGTCGTCGTGCATCGTGCGGTCCAGGTACAGGCGGTATGGTCCCACCGCATCGTTCCCCCTCTGGAGGGCGTATCTGGCGGCCCTAGGCATGGCGTCAACGTACGCAGGATCGATGTGGAAGCCGTGGATGCGGGAGAAGTAGGAGATGATCCAGCTCTGAAACACAAATACGATAATGTATTAAAAATAAATACGAAACATAAATAAATAAATAAATACGAGAATGTGTTAAAATCAAACGTACCGTAAGCAGAGTGCAGGATCCGACCAGCTGCCTCGTCCTCCAGTTGGAGGCCTCATTCAACTTCTGGTAGAGATATGCCAGAGTAGCTGCCCCCCAGTTTCACTGGTGAACGGTATCCAGGTCCATGAAATAGCGGAGGTAGGTCACGTCGACGTACCTGGCGCTCTTGTCCACAAAGCATGCAGCGCCTACCACATGCATGTACCAGCACCGAAGAGCGCAGCCGCGGTGATACTGTGTGAACAGCTCGTCACCCGCAGCCTCGGCCTCGGCAGCCGCGTCCAGATGGTGCTCAAAATAAGTCTTCAGTAGGGGTGGCAAAACGGGCCGTGGCCCGCGGGGCCGGCCCGCCACCCGCCAAAAAAATGGCGGGTTGGGTTGGGATTTTAGGCCCGCCGCTCGCCAAAGCTCGCCCCGCAAAAACCCGCCGCCCGCCATACCCGCCCCGCCAAAGCCCGCCGCCCGCCAAAACCCGCCTCTCCTCCAAAACTAACTCTTTTTTTTAGTTAATTCTAGTAATTTTAATTCTTGATGGTTTATTTTATACATTTATTTATAAATATATGTAATATTTTTTTAAGTAAATTTGTTAAAAAGTTGCTTTTATAAAAAATTGTTTTAAAAAATAAGTGAAAAGTTTAATTAAAAGGTAAAAAAAGCCTATTAATCTATTAAAAAAATATAAATAAAAATAGGCGGGTAAGCCCGCCGCCCGCCAACCCGCCATCTTGGCGGGGCGGGCATGACTTTTATGCCCATTTTACTTGGCGGGCATGCCCGCCCCGCTCGTTTTTTGACGGGCATAAGGCGGGGCGGGCGGCGGGCGGGGCGGGCGGCCCGTTTTGCCACCCCTAGTCTTCAGTGTGGTGAACCGGATATGAGGCCCAGATGTCGTGGCGCACTCAAAGTGAGCAACCTCCTCCTCCATGCCCAGATAGAGCGTCATCCACTCGATGGCCTCGACCCTCTGGATCCGGGAGTGGTCCAACAGCGGCCCCCTAATCGGCAGGTGGAGAAGACACTGCACGTCGTGCAAGGTGATCGTCATCTCCCCAACCGGCAGGTGGAAAGATGACGTCTCCTTGTGCCAGCGCTCCACAAATGCCCCCTGCATGCCGGTGCTGATGGTGGTGTACCCGGTCATGCAGAGCACGCTAAGCCCTGAACCTCGCACGTGGTCGTTAAACCACTGAGCTGCTGGTTTAAACAGACCGAAAATCTTCCTGGAGTGGTTCACCATTTTCAATGGCTCTCTCTCCTGTTAAAAAAAAAACAAATAAGCGAGAAATAAACGGTAAAATTATAAAAAATGGTGACAAATAAACGGCTAAGTTAAAAAAAATACCTCTCCCTCCCAGATCCGCCGAGCGACGTGATCCTGGTAGTGAATCAGCAGGGAAGTGTCAAAAGGCCCTCCCGGAAAGCTATCCACCTCCTACTCCTCCTGCTCCTCCTCCTCCCCGACTGGAGGGTCAACATCCGGTATGACCTCCTCCTCCTCCTCATCCTCATCCTCCTCCTCTCGCTGGCGGGAAGAAGATACCCGAGCCAGCCTACTCCTAGAGCCTGAAGCAGATGAACCGTCCACCAAGTCCTGTGGAACGCGGACACGGCGTCCCCGTCCCTGCCCCCGTCCCTGGGTCGACGCCAGATGTGCCGCCGCCAACTCGCGTCTAGCCGACGCAGTCCGGGACTCTCTCCCCTGTCTGATGCGTGCTGGCTGGTCTGACATGATCCTGTAAACAATCGAAATCGATTAATATGCGAGACAAATGAAAAAACAAACAAAAAAAAAGAACTTCTGGTACAGTTCAGAAGTTCATTTCTGAAAACTGGGATGGAGGTGTTTTCGGAAATGAACTTCCGAAACACCCCCACGCAGAGCTTCTCTGCAACCTCCAATGGCAGACCCAAAAACCTAAACCAAATCCATTTTTTTGCCTACTAAACATCCTAATATCAGTACTAAGCTATCTTAATGTCATTTTTTCAGATTCTAAACACCCTAATATAGTTTAATCAAATAGATCTAAAACTTGAAAAAACAATGATAAACTTACCAATTAGTGTTTAATGATGAGTTTGGTTGAGTTTGGAAGAAGAGTTTGGCTACTTCACACTTGCTTCTGCAGAAATTTCGCCTATGGAAGTGTTTGATGATGATTAGGGTAAATGATTTGGGGGAGGGGGAGAGTTCTGCTTAATCTGCAGAACGCGTTTTATTTCGGAAGTTCATTTCCGAAATTGTAGTTTCGGAAATGAACTTCCGAAATAAGACATTTTTAAAAAAAAAAAAAAGGCGCTTTCGGAGATGAACTTCCGAAAACACCTTTTTCATGCATTTCGGAAGTTCATTTCCGAAGTCAGGGGTATAATGGGGTTTTCACCAGAGGTGGACTAGAAGATGGGGAGGTGGCCAAAGAATTTCTCTTAACTTTTCATGTTCACTCGCATTGTTTTATTGAGGATACATTATATCCATACATTACACGTAAATTATGGATAGATTTACGTGTAATTTTAAATCGCGACACAATTAAAGTTCGATATTATTGGGAAGGCTATCACAAAAACAATAAATCAAAATTGTGAATGCATATTATTTTGAACTAGTCACTGGTCTAAAAGGAGAAGGCTCAATCATCAGTCTTAACCACTCCATTAAAGCATTGAGCGTACAATGTAATCTCACTCAAGAGCTCCACAAAGGATACACGCCAGGCTGATACTCACTATTGGATGTCATCAGACAGTTTGCCACGTTTCACGTCGAAATGGTAGGAAACATTCATAACCGTCATTCATATATAAAGCATCTCATGTGAACATGAGGTTCTCTCTCTCTCAAACCTTGCAGTACTAACTTTGCATGTTCATTCAAACCGTCTTATTGAAGATATATTTCACTGCATCAAAACTATATTCCACCATTTCACCAAGTATTTTTTATCCCCTAAAAGAAGATATCCTGCAATTTAAAGCATAACACATAACAATTTTAGTTGAAATGTTCAAATTTGTGAACATTTTAGATCAACTATATAACTATTAATAAAATATACTAGCACACTACCTAATATATCTTTCTATGTTCAATTTAATTACACTACAAAAAGGATAAATAAGTCTTTAACAAATAGAGCAATTATATCCATGCAATGACGCGTGACACTTAAATTTGTTTCAAATACACTTTTTCTTCCTTTTAGATTTTTGTTTCTTTCACTTAATCACTCTCTCTTTGTCACTATAAACCTCTCATATGTCTTATTTTACACACTTTTATATATTAGTATTTGGTTCCATTATTTTAATTTTAGATTTGTTCTTCCATTGAATGTATCAAATTTTATATTAATTTTAAAGTAATTATTTTTATGAAATAATAAACTAACTTTACTTATTTATTTTTATTGAAAATATTAATTAATTTATAAAAAAAATTAATACTAAATTATTTTACACAAATATTCAATTAAATCGTCACAAAAATAATTAATTTTTTGATATACCTGCTAAAATATGAATGTATGGGAGGGCCTATGCATTTGTGATATCCTCTACACGCAATTTTAAAGATTAACCTTTAAGTCAGGGGTTACTATAATATGCTAGAATCTCTGATTAAGAGGAAAGAGACTCCTACCATCTCAATCAAGTACTCTTGAGTTAGTAATACTCTATTTGTAAATTCATAGATGATTAATGGATAATACAAACATAGAATTAACACAAAAATACAATAATAAAATACTTTATTTTACGGGTCACTATCAATACTATACCTATTATATTTTAATCAACAATTATCTTTATTTAAGAGATAAAGATTTTATTTTCAAATGTTAATATTTTTCTTTTTCATTTCACAGAATTTTTTCTTCTACTTTTCTATAATTTTTTTTTGATAAGCAAGCAATTGAATAAAAAAGCGGCACAAGGGGTGCACAACCCAAAATACAAGAGTCAAAACACAAACTTAGCCTATTATGGTAGGAGATACAAACCAATCCGACCAAAGAACATCACAATCTAACTTACAACTAAACAAAAACCACTCCCACGACATAAGTTTTATCAACCCCAAACCATCTATTCTTGAGAGAACACCACCTTCGAAGATAATAGCATTCCGACACTTCCAAATAGCACAACACACCGCTAGACCAAACAACCAGCCCGGAAAAAAGCGGAAACTAGATTTGCATAACTTCTCAAAAAAGGAGAGTTTTTCCACCACCGAATTTGACGAAAAAGACACTTTCAAACGGAGCCAATCACACGTTTGATTCCACCACCTAACCGTCACCAAACAAGAACTAAAAATATGATCCGAGTTTTCCTCTTCCAACAAACAAAAGGGACACAATAAGGAAACGTTTTCCCCCAAAACACCACGGCGGAATAAATTGGTTTTAGTCGGAAGACGATCTAGAAGAATTCTCCAACCAAAAATTAAAGACTTACTTGGAAGTTTCGAAGCCCAAAGAGATCGAAGAGAATCCAACACATTTGTTGACAAAGTCGTAGTGTGATTGATGGAAGCAATAAGCCCTTCATAACTTGCTTTTACCGAAAAATCATTTGAATGTCTCCACCAAACAAAAGTGTCGGGGCTGCCCATCTTCGGTTGAACATGCTGAATAATAGTCATAAGCTCCATAAATTCAGCCGCGACAATATCTGAAAAAGACTCCACATTCACCAAAAAACTCGGATTCCAACACCAACAATTATCGAGCCAAAAGCCATTTTTGCTAATACTTTTGGAGTTTGGATCCGCATAGTTGAATAACTCCAGGAAAAGAACCGAAAAAGGCTCACCTCCAAGCCAAGGGTCATGCCAAAAAGAGATGAGATTGCCATCACCCAACTTGAACGAAATAGATGAAGAGAACCAATTTTCCGCAACTATCGAACCATGACATCCAAGCAAGCGGATATCTCTCCACCAAATAGAAGAAATCTTCTCCTCCCGGTTAGAAGGACTTTCAATCATCTTCCTTTTAATGTTTCCGTACCTGCATAAAAGAATGTTAGTCCATAAAAAATCTCCCTCGGTCAAGATCTTCCACTTCCACTTACTAAGCAATGCCAAATTAAACATTCCACAATGCTTCACACCTAAACCTCCCTTAATTTTTGGTAAACACACCACATCCCAACTGACCCAATTAACCTTTCTCTTTTCCTCCTTGCCTCCCCATAAAAAGATTCGCTGGAGCCTTATAATCTCATCAACAATTATCTTCGCAGCTTTGTAGAACGAAAACATATAAACCGGAATATTTGTGAGCACATCATTTAAGAGAACCACACGACCTCCTATTGAAACATTCTTGTGTTTCCAGCTAGAAAGACGTTTTCTGATTTTACTCACAACCGGTTTCCAGACCTCCCTCCTCCGCGGATTAATCTCCACTAAAAGTTAAATGTAATTAAATGCAATAAAGTCATATTTAAAATTTCGATACATTAAATGCACGCGTTTCAAAAAATAGTTTCTATAAATATCTCATTAACATGTGCCCTTGGGGCACATGTTAGCTTTTCCCAATTATTTAATACAACTGAGTTTATAAGATTATTATTCATTTTATAATTAAATAATTTATTTCAAATTTATATATACACTAGTAATTTCATCCCGTGCGATGCACGGGACAAATTCTAAAAATTTATTGCATGCCATAATTTTTTTAAAGGATTTTTGTTAATTAAATAGTTGAAGTATATAGAAATTAGTGGTGGAGTAATTAATATTAAATACTAATTAATATTAATATATTTATATTTGTTGAAAAGAGAGAAGAAAATAATGTGCTTAAAAATTGTTTAGGCGGGATTCTACTTAAAATTTGGCGCTTAAATGTGTATTCTATTTTAATATATTAAGGATTTAAATATATTTTATATTATATTAAATTAATTAATTGGTAATTAATAATATTTTGACAACTACATCTCTAATTAATAATATTTTGACTTTATACTATGATTTTGGTGCGTACGCTTGATCTTGGTAATAGTGAACCGACTGCATCTATATTCTCCTCTCCTTGTTTTCTCAACTTTTTCTAACGAGCAATGCAAGTTATGTTAATCAAACTTGCATGTTATTCCCCTATAATTAGCTTCATTGTACGTACACACCCTTCTTTTTCTCTAGCTTAATTAATTAAACTTAATAGTTATGGTGATTGGGTACAGCAATGACTACAATGATTAAGGTTACACTTAAAGGTGTACAAATGGTTTTGGGACTTCTTTCAATAAAAAGAAAAAGCAAAGCAATACAAAAGTTACTTTGAATTAAGGAAACGTTTTAAAAAAATGACTTTAAACATAATAAGGGAAAAGTTTGAGATGGATCCCACATGGCCACATTGTTAAATTTTAATTTTTAATTAAAATAGGAAATATGAATTGGTCATGCATTAGTTTTTCTCTAAATTAAATGTTTTATATAGAGCTTAATTCTTGATATGGGAAGTTTTTTTATAGAGAATTTTAAGGAGGGGGGAAGAGAAAAAGGAGCAACTTAAAGATTAAGGTTAGTGATTTCTATTTCTTAATTAATCTTTAAAAAATCAATGATTATAAATTCGTTAACGGTAGGATCGAGGTGATTTTCGGACACAGGCTTCAAAAGACATAATGCTACACTCTTACTAATTAAATCGTTGTAACAAGATCTGATGAAGCAAATATCGTGTCCACACGACACCATGTATTTTGGGGTTGCTCTACTAGAGTTTGAAAGAAACTTGATCGGCATGGACTCCTTCAGGAAAGGCCATCAGCATGGAGACCTTCTATGGTCAACTCTTATTTTTTTAATGACTCATATGTCTCCATCTCAATCCCAAGCACAAAAAGCTCTTCAAAAATGTGTGACATACTAGTTAATTTCTAATTTTGTCAAGCATTGCTTCAAGGGTAATCGTTTCTCGATTAAGATACCTGAAGAGGCTTACAAAGTAGGATCGGAGCGCAACACAAATAATTTACTTGGGAGATTGATTACTAGTAAAGGTAACATGTCACTGAAGGCATCAAAATTACGTGAAAAACTCCTGAAACTATAGAGTCCAATTACTAATTGGAATTTAACTCCTTTGAGACGTGACTATTTTGAATTTGCATTCAAATCAAGGGAGGATCTCAACAAAACTTGGAATTTAGGTACATGAAATGTCAAGCCCTCACTCTTCCGTTTGTCTGCATGTACGCCAGATTTTAGACTTGAAAATTTGAAGATTACACATGCTCAAGTGCGACAAAGGATGTATGGTTTTGCATTAGATTATTGGGAACCAACTACTTTATTCTCAATTGCTTATGGTGTTGGAACTCCTTTACCAATTTATGATCTTAAAAGAAAAATACATGTCAGATAAACCTTAACATGTCAGATACTCTACATGATCATATTTTGGTGGAATGAGAATGTTATGCATTATTTGTTGAATTGGAATACATTATTTACCTTTTTTGTGATCATTGTATGTGTTGGTCATACTATTGAAAAATGTTAGAATTTGAAAGGCAAGAAGGTTGAGAAACCACTGCTTAAAGAATCGACATGATACACGCCAAAAAAGTCCAAACATACTATACTAGTTAATAATGTGAAAGACGTAGAGAATAACGAGTCTGTAATTGTCATAGTGAATGACATAATGAATAATTACTATGTAGATTATAATAAGGAATGAAATCATACTCTTGAGAATGACATGGAGAATGATGACTTTGTTATCTTCATTCAGCTATAGAATGAGATTAATGCTAATGAGGAACACTTATTGGAAACAAGCTCTTTGAATGAAGAAGAAATAGTAGAAGAGAGTGTTAATGTTTGAATCATAATTTGGAAACTAAGAAAGAGATAGCCGGTGATATAAGAGATCAACCTAGTCTTGATCTTGTGGTTATGGAAAATAGTGGTAAGAACCCGGTGAGAAATCCCTATGATAGTTTGAATTTGGAGAAGAATAATAACCTTTGGGGTGATGAAGAAAATCCTCTTGAGCCACATCAGGAAGAATTTATTGTGGTAAAAAGGTAGAGGAATGCATAAACTTACTAAACCAAGATAAAAATGAACAATTAAGCCATGTCGGATAAACATAACACCACTCAGTTAAAATCATCAATCGGAGCACTAGAGGAGTAGGAAATCTTGATACTAGGTTGGCTATTAAAAATCTTTGTGATGAAAAAAGTCTGACTTACTTTTGATTGCTAAACTAATGATTCCTTATGCTCATTTCCCTGTCGAGTGTCTTAAACAAATCAAACTTCAGATGTTTGCATTAAATTTTAAACAAAATCATGATTCAAACATAAGATAGTTTTATGTGCAACAAATACGAATCCCATTATGTTAAGTTTATCCAAGTAACATGTAACTTTTTCTATAGAAGTGGATCAAACTAAATTCTTCATTGCAGCTGTTTATGCCAAAAACTCTCATGTGATTCGAAGACAATTATGAAATGAACTTACCAATCTTCAACAGACCAATCCAGGCCCTTGGTGCATGCTAGGTGATTTCAATGTAGTTATTGGTTGCCATGAAAATTTTGGTAGATGCCCTCAAACAAAACTCCCACTAATGAGTTTCTTAAATTGACAAATCAAAATGAGCTTATGCATTTTGACACTAATGGTAGTTATTACACTGTGGCCAATGGAAGGAAAGGTGATACTTACTTTTCTGTTAGGCTTGACATAGCCATTTATAATTATAATTGACTCTATAATTAGAACACAATTAATTGTTCCATTTTGATCAAGAATCGGATTGACCATTACCATATTCTTCTCCAATAAGACAAAAGTAAGTTTGATTCATCTAGGCCATTCAAAATTTTGAAGGTTTGACTATAGATGATAAATACAGATAACTAATTGTTGATAATTGGAATACTGAAGTGGTTAGTTGTGCTATGTTTATTTTATCTTCTAAATTGAGATCTCTTAAACCTATTCTTAAGAATTGCAACAAAGATACATTTGTCAATATTCATCTTAAAGTCACTCAAGCTACTGATAAAGTAAATTGGATACAATGTTTGACTAATGATGCATGTTATAATGATGATCTTTGATTGGAGGAAAAAAGTTCAATTTTTGTTAGATAAGGCATTGCATATGAAGGACTAAGTGGTTTAAGGATGGATATAAGAATACAAATTTTTTTATAACATAGACAAATTGAGATATGCTAGTAACAAAATTTCTAAACTGAAGCATGAAAATATTTTTTAGAGGGTATTGAATTAGATAATCATGTTATTAACTTCTACAAAAATTTGTTTAACTTGGAAAACAATTGCATTTATACTGATGTATATTGGAGAGAACCATCCTACAACTTCAACTCACGCAGATAATGAATATCTCACTAGAATGTCTCAGGCAAAAGAAATTAAGAATGCGGTGCATAATATGAATGGTGATTCTTCTCTAATACCTGGTGGCTTTTAGAGATGTTTTTTCCAATTTTATGGGAATATAGCGGGGATTAATGTGATCAATTCAGTGAATAAATTCTTTGAACAAAGTTAGATTCTTCCTAATTTCAATTTAGCCAATGTAACTTTAATACATGAACATCAAAAAGCATATTTTATTAGTAGTATATACCTCTTGCTCTAAAAAAATTTCAATTCAAAATCATCATTAAGATCATTGTAGACAGGTTGTCCATATTAGTTACTAAAAGTGTTTCATAACACTAAAGAGACTTCATTAGGGGCATACATATTTAAGAATGCATTGGAACTACTTTAGAAGCCATCAATATGTAAGACACGAAATCTTTTGGAGGTAGTAAGGATTTGAAGGTAGACATAAGAAAAGTCTTTGATACTATAGATTAACAATATCTTATTAAAATTCTTGTTCAATTTTGTTTTGATAGAAAGTTTTGTAATTTGATTCTTACCATTCTATACTCATTAAAACTATCAACCAAGATAAATGGAAAAACTTGAAGATTTTTCTTGCTCCTTTTTCTCCTTTGCTCTTATACACTGCTTATCCGTTTTGTCTCCTCAATTTGTTGAATACATGTTAAAGATTAAATTGTCATGTGATGATGATGATGATGATGATGATGATGATAATAATAATAATAATAATAATAATAATAATAATAATAATAATAATAATAATAATAATGTTGATAAATTCATTTAGACAGGATTTGCAAATGGTGATCTATCTTTTAAATATGCCTATCATAGTATCAGAAGGGATCACATTGAGCCTTCTTAAAAAAATTTATTTAACATTCCTACATATCACCTGCTAATTCATTAGTGACTTGGAAACCAATGCATAAAGTTCTTGCAACAGAAGACAACCTAATTCGAATGGGAATGCATATGATTTCGAGCTGCTCTATCTGCAATCATAATTTAGAAACTACAAACCAATTATTTCTTAAATGCATGAACACTTTATTTTTTTGGCATTGGATGAAGCAATTGTTTGACATGAACATGTATATAACTAGTTACGAAAACTTAATTAAACTTGCTAGAAACAAGTTTGAGCTCTCAAGTTCAAAATTTGATCATGACTCTCACCATGATAATTGTTTGGAAAACTTGACACACGAGAAATCAAATTAGATTTCAAAATGGTAAAATTGACTTTGAAAGAAACATTCTTCACGTTAAACGATAAATATATATGACATCTATTTCTATCAAAGGACACATGTATTCTTCAACTCACTAGTTTACAATTATTAAATGTTTTGACATCAAATATCGACCTCCTTCAACGTGTGTATATATATATATATATATATATATATATATATATATATATATATATATATATATATATATATATATATATATAGGATCAAAGGACACTAAGGTGTCAAAGTTTAATTTGACATCAAATCTCAACTGTTAAAATAATTGATCAAACGGTTATAGTAAATGTAATAAAATAACAATAAAAAAATATTTAGCATATTTTTCTCCTAAAAAATTGGCTATTTCCTATCACCGTTTGATCAATTATTTTAACGGTTGAGATTTGGTGTCAAATTAAACTTTGACACCTTGGTGTCATTTGATCTTATCTCATATATATATATATATATATATATATATATATATATATATATATATATATATATATATATATATATATATATATATATATATATATATATATATATATATATATATATATATATATATATATATATATAGGGAGCATATCAAGTGAGAGCATTTTAAAATGAGAAATGAGAGGAATAAATATCAATCACTACGCCAAATTTAAGTTGTAGCAGCGCAGCTACTAAAGCGCTTTTAGCAAAAGCGCTCTCGTAGGGCTCGCTAAAAACAAAATTAATAAACAAGGAAAAATGATGCAAAAAAAGCGCTCTGGTAGGGGGAGTTATGAGAGCGCTTTTAAAAAGCGCTCTGGTAGGGGGGGTATGAGAGCGCTTTTAAAAGCGCTCTTATAGGGTGGGTGCTACGAAAGCGCTTTTGGGATAAAAGCGCTCTGGTAGGGGGTGTTATTAAAGCGCTTTTGAAAAGCGCTCTGGTAGCCCATTTAAAAAATTATATATTTTACAAACACACGCGTTTTGTTTCAGATCTTTCTTCTTCCTTCGTTGCTCCGCCGTCCTCTCTCCGAAACCCTAGCAACCTCCGCCGTTCTTCTTCCTTTCAGATCCAAAACACACGAGTTTATGGTGAGTTGAGGTTCGTGTTGTTGCTGAGTTCGGTTTCGATTCTGAATCTACAAACCAAAACCGGGTGAGACCTTTCTGAGTTTATTTCTTATTCTCTCTTCCTCTCTCAAATTTCTGAAGGGTTTGTTTGATTAGGAAAGTGATGATCAAATGTTTGGGTTTGATGAATGTTTGTCTGGTTATGTTTGATGATGATTTGTGAATGGTTTTGTTTCTGATGAATGGTTTGCGTGTATGAGAAAGATGAACAATTAGGGTTTTGGTTAGTGTTTGCGGCTGTGTATTGTGATTGTTGTTGGATGAATATGAACAATGTATTTACAGTTTCTGGAGAGGTTTTTCGAAGATGATGAACAGAATTTTTTTTAGGGTTTTTGGTTGTTGGCTCTACGGCTCTACGGCTGATTTTTTTTAGGGTTTTTGGTTGTTGGCTCAATTGACTTGTTCTTTTATCAAAAACTATTTTTATGTGCATGTGGTTGTTAATTGATTTCTTATAAATTGGTTTCTGTTCTGGTATAGCACTATTTTTATTAACTATTTTGTCTTTTGTTCGGAGATGAGGAAATTTTTGGTTGATAGAGAAAATATTGAGAATGTGAATGTTGTGTAAATAATCACGTTTTTCTATTGTAAGTTGAGCTTCAAACAGTGGATGGACTGGTAAAGGATAGAACACAATGTGCCCCTGCCGATTATGTTCCACAGAATATGAATCAAGTAATGTACCCCGAAGTCTTCTGTGGCAGGATCGTTCACGGTACAGTTATTTGATTCATATTCTGTGACACAATACAACATAGCTCAGGTGACTACTGGTTCTCCACTAAAGCATCAATACAACATAGCTCCAGATAATACAGGAAGCGTACATTGGTTGCATAAGAACTCGGAAGTTGTTTCCCATTTAGTTGTTTTGGTTTAGAAATATGTGAATTGGTTTAGTTGTTTTGGTTTAGAAATATGTATATATGTATTTTGATTTACATTAATGGTATATAATATAATACTTTTTTTTTGTATATAATCGATATCGATTATAATGGTATATATCGATTTGAAATGATAAATTATAGGTTCATGAAAAAATACTGCCAAAAAATAGTAAATTACAGGTTCTAAAATATTGCTGCCAAAAGTGCAGGTTTAGAAATAATAAAAAGCATAAAAAAAAAAACGCAACATACGAAAGCGCTTTTGGAAAAGCGCTCTTATAGGGGTGGCTATCAGAGCGCTTTTTCCAGAAAAAGCGCTCTCATAGGGGGGGTATCAGAGCGCTTTTCTTGAAAAAGCGCTCTTAAAGGGGGGGCCTACCAGAGCGCTTTCTGAAGCGCTTTTGTTACCTACGCCAGCGCTGGCTTTCACAGCGCTCTTAAAGCCCAAAATAAGCGCAGTCGTAGCCCTTGTACGGTGTAGTGAATCATTGGATTCATCAAGAGAGAAAAGGTTAATGCATTAATGTGGCTATTAATTTCTCTCTCTTGATGAATCTAAAGGTTGATATTTATTCCTCTCATCCTCTCATTTAAAAATGCTCTCACTTGATATGCTCCCTATATATATATATATATATATATATATATATATATATATATATATATATATATATATATATATATATATATATATATATATATATATATATATATATATATATATATGAGTTCATGTATATATAACTTCATAGGGTTAAACTAAACTAAGGGATTTAGATTCTTTAAAGTACGCAGCAGCATATAGAAAATCTACATTAAAATTAGAAAGGCCTTCAAGTCTTCAATCCTCAATTACGAAACAATATATTATGGGCATGATTAAATATCACTAGCTAGCATCATCTTCAACAGAAAACAACATGCATGTATTTATCAACCTCTTGTACGTACCTCAAAAACCACCAAACCTAGCTAGCTAATTCTCTTTCTCTCTCTCTCTCTCACCAACAAAACTTTCAAACATAAACAAACACATACTTAGAGAAGAACAGAAATGGTCAAAACAAAACCGTTCCTCTCCCTCTTGTTCTTCCCAATCTTCATTCTCCATTCTCTTTCCTTCTCCACAGACACATTCATCTATGGTGGTTGCACACGACAAACATTCACCTCAACCTCCCCCTACGAGTTCAACCTAAACTCCCTGCTCACTTCCCTAGTCAACTCAGCAACCTACACATCCTACAACAACTTCACCATCGTCGCTTCAAATCCCAACGACATCGCTTACGGTCTCTACCAATGCCGCGGCGACCTCTCCATGCCAGACTGCGCCTCCTGCGTTTCACGCGCTGTCTCACGCGCCGGTGACATATGTCCAACAACATGCGGTGGCGTAGTGCAGTTAGAAGGATGCTACGTGAAATATGACAATGTGAAGTTTTTGGGCGTGGAGGATAAAACGGTGGTGTTGAAGAAATGTGGATCCTCTATCGGGTATGACCCGAGTACCCGAGATTCTGTGTTGGCTGGGTTGGTGGGTTCGGGTGGATATTTTCGGGTTGGTGGGTCGGGTCAGGTGAAAGGAACGGTGCAGTGTATTGGGGATTTGAGTTTTTTGGAGTGTCAGGATTGTGTTTCAGAGGCGGTCCGACGGCTGAGAAGTGATTGCCCGGCGGCGGATTACGGAGATATGTTTTTAGCCAAGTGTTACGCGAGGTACTCTACCGGTGGTGCTGGTGGGGGCCATGCTTACTCCAAGTCTCATGGTAAGGCTCAAATCTTTATATTAACAAATTAATAATACTACCTAAAAATTATTTTATAGTGAAGATTTTCTAAATATTATTTATTTTCTTTTAATCAATGTTTTAAAAATTAGGCCGAATCCGTCCAATCAAAAATCGGGGATCATTAATCTGACCTGATTATCAGATTGGGTAAACTCTTGAGTTAATAGGAACCGATTAGAACCGATCAAAATCGGCGAACCAATAATTTTGAAAAATTGACGTGCTAAATGCTCTCTTTTTTCTTCAGATAAAAAAATGTTGTTTTAGTACAATTTTAAAAAAATATAATTAAAATATAAGTAGCTAGATTTTGTTTAAAATTTATTGGAATTTTTATTTTGGATTATTTTGTTGTGTGTAATGATGATTATATTTAAAATTTGAATTTAAAAAAAAAGAATTTGTAAAATATTTTGAAATTTTGTAAGTGTCATGATAGAGACCGTGTCATCTCATCCGATCGGTTTAATAACTATATAATTTTGTTATATAGATCAGTTTATTCAATCGAGTTATTTGATTTAATTCGATGTAGTCATGCAGTTCAACCAGTAATCCAATAATTCGACTAATAAATTAGTAATTCATTCTAACAAATTCGAGGACAATCTAATTTCTAAAATATTGTTTTCGATATTATCAGGAAGAATGAAGTTTTTTGTTGTTCGGTAAAATGTCGATAGAGTTATCTTGGACATTAATATTAGAATTCAAACTTTAACTCTTTCAATTATGTATGAGTTTTAAATTGTTATTATCATTTTATCTAAATACAAATATTTTTTTAATTATTTATTTTTGCAATAATAAAAGTTTGATTCTTGGAGAATCGTCTTGCAGGCAAATCAGACAACGATAATGAGAAGACATTTGCCATAATTATTGGATTATTAGCCGCTGTAGCTATACTTATAATCTTCCTAGCTTTCTTGAGAAGGATTTGTGAGGGACACCAAGGTAAATACACCATATAATTTCCTCTTTATATTCATAAGCAAAAATCTAAGTAATTATTCAACGATTCCTTATTTTCTTTTAATCTTTCCTCATGCAGGTAAATAAATTGATTTAAGTTTATCAAACTCATGGCATGTCATTGAACTATTGATCAATTATCACCCTTCTTCTCCATAGCGAATTTGCTTTATGGAATCTTTTCTTCTCTTCTTTTTATCTTCTCAATATGTCTTAACTTTGCTTGTTATTTTATTATAAAGTTACACTTATAATAAGACTAAAGAGGTCTTTGATATAAAGATGGCAATAGAAAAGGATGCACAATGGGACACACATTTGAAAGCAAAGGGGAAAAGGAAAAAGAGGAACAAAAGAGAGCCAAATATTCTGTTTTTCTCAATTCTTCCCCCACCCAACAAAGCTGTGTTGTAACTTGTCTCTTCCTTTGCAAATTACGAAATAACTTTATCATTCTTTGTTTTTTGAAAAGTTGTATAAGATTTTATGCCAATTGCTTATTTTGCGAGTATGTGCTCCCATGAACTTTTGGGTATATCCCATGTACAAGATAATTTGTGTGTTATCCACCTTTTTGCATTGAAGAAGTTATTTACACTTAAAATAAATAATTTGTTAGTTGAGATTAACATATAGATGATTTAGTATTAGTGATTTTGTTTGCATTTATTGAGGTCTACAAAAGTTGTGGAAGTGTTAGAATCAATTAAGATTTATTAGGACTTATAATTAGACAACTTACTTGTATTTCATATTTATCGCACCACTAATCAGCTAAATACAAGGAAGAACATTATGAGAAAATTGCGTATGCATGGATAAGAGAAAAAGTCATTATAAAATCGGAGAATCGAATCGAATATATGACCCGCATAAATAGTTTAATTAACAAGGTTAATTTATTTAGGTCACCTTAATTTTACGAACAAGACTAGTGTTTATCATATCCATAAAAACTAAAATGGTAAGGTTTTTAATATACGCATTCAATCATTTAAAACATCCACTAGAATCATTGAGAAATTTAGGTTGTCTCGTCAAGACTAGGTTTCAAGAAAAAATCTCAACAACAAAGATCAACCAACTTCATCAATATCAAAGTGGTGAGAGCAATAAAAGATTGAATGATATCTTAATGTAAGAGTGTTATTGTATTCAGCCCAATTGTATAACCATTATAAAACTCTAATGAAAAGCTTAATCCAGTAGTATTCATTAGAAGATGAAGATCATACAAGAACTTGTTGAGAGTCTGGATTTAAGTTTGAACCTTAAAAATGAAGATTTAGCTAATACATAAGATGCTTCAATATAGAGATGTACCTATAAAATTCTCAACACAGATTGTTTGATTCCGCTAAATACAAAAGAGTGGAAAAAATCCAAGACACGAAGAATCCTTAAAGCATAACATTTAGGACTGGAAATGGGTAGATTTGAGCCGACCTCGTCTCAATTCAGTTCGACTCGTTAAGAATTTGTCGAGTTCGAGTTTATCTCAAACTTTTTTTCAGCTCAAATTTGACTCGTTATGAATTGGTCGAGTTCGAGTTCATCACGAACTTTTTTTAGCTCAAACTCGACTCGTAAAAAGTTCACGAACAACTTGGTTCAACTCGTTAGGTTTATCTCGTTATGTTCAACTCGCTTGTTTCACGGACTTAAAAGTAATTTTTAAAGTCTATTTTTTATATATATTTGACATTTTAAATTAATATTTTTTTAAATAAAAGTTATTACATTGTAATGATACAATATGTTGATTTTATTTGTATAATTATTTATAGAAATATTCACTTGAGAATATAAATTATCAATTAAAACCATTAAACTAAAAGAAAATTTAGGACTAAGATTTAGAATAAATTTTTGAACCTACTCTTAAAGACAATATAATCGATCTCATATATAATCGAGTTGACTCATGCAGGGGTGGCCCTGAGATCTGGCTCGTGGGAGAGGAGTCCAGGACCCCATAATTTTAGGAGCACCAAAAATAATTTTTAGAATAAAAAAATATTTGTTAATAAAATTATAGGGACACTATAAAGTCAAAATTAATAAAAGAATATAATTTCCCGTAAATGAAATATAGAGTAAAATAAAATCAATTAATATATCCATAATTTTAGCAACTAAAAATTTAATTAAGGCACTAAAATTAAAATAATCATATTAGAGAATATTTTATATTATTGATAATGTTATTAGATATAAGTTAGAAATCTCTAACCATGCCAACTTTCAAGTTGTGTTAATAAATTTTCAAAAGCTTTTATTAAATATTTTTTTAGAGCAACTAGTAACAAACCCGTGCATACGCACGGATTCTGGTCCGGTACGCGCATTTATTTACATAATATATTTATTTTAAATAGAATGTTAATTAGAAAAAATATTTAAATAAATAATTAAATTTTTCATATATAAAAATATTTGATCAAAATAAATAATTAAATTTTTCATATATAAAAGTATTGGATCAATAATAGATTTTTTTCCGTATACCATATTTTAATCAAAAAATTTTGGATCACAAATATCATTTTTCGTATATAAAAATATTTAGATCAATATTAGTTTTTTTTCCTATACGAATATTATTTTTATTTAGGTATTTTGTACAAACATATTTGAATCAATAGTAAATTTTCGTATATAAAAATATTTATATCAATAATAAATTTTTTTCGCTTACCATTTTTGAATAAAAAAATTTGAATCATGAATACCATTTTTCGTGTATAAAAAATCATAATCCATATTATTAAAAATATATTTAGAGAGATGAAAAACAAAATTGCTATACTTTTTTTTTTTTTTTTTTTTTTTTTTTTTTTTTTTTTTTTGAAGGGAAACGTGATTTTCAATAAACAGAGAGATTACAAAGGTTCATGATTGTCTCCTCAGCAGGATAACCATTTAACCAAGTTCTTGAGCCAAGGAGTTTTCCAAGCCTAGCTACATTGTGAGCATCTACATTCTCATTTCTCCTAATATGCATAACAGAAGTACAAGAAAAACTGCTAAGCAAAAACCGACAGTCAGCTGCTATAGGCTCCAAAACTGCATCCTTTGCGACACCATTGATACAGTCAACAGCAATGAGGGCGTCAGACTGTATGATGAGACGATTCAGCTCCAGCTCTTTTGCTAGTTGAAGACTCCAGCGAATGGCTAAGATTTCTGCTACCACCGGCGCGGTCTGGAAATTCTCTCTTTTACTGGCTGCAAAGTCAATAGACATGTTATGTTTCTTCAAAACACAGCCAAAAGCCACCACACCATCCGTGGAAACACCTGCATCAACCTGCAAGAAAAGACAATCTTTTGGCAGAGAAAGTTGAGTAGGCCGCACGGGACTTGATCTCTTAGCTCCAATCTCCGGATTACACATGTTAAACTCGCACACATTGTCAAACGCTAACTCAGCCACGGCTCGGGGGTCCACTGTCTTCTGCTTGAATAAGAGATCATTTCGAGCACACCATATCTTGTAGGCCAAGTAGCAAATCATTTGAATATATAGAGTATCCCCACAAGACAGCACCTCGGACAGCCAATTGCAAATATCTGATTCAGGTGGGACTCGGTAGCAGAGGGTGGAGGAGAAGAATACGAGCCGCGAGAACTCGCAATTGAGGAATAAATGTTGAACTGACTCAGGAAGAGAGAGGCAGAGGGGGCAGATATCATCAAGGTTAATGCCCTTCTTGGATAAGTTCACCCTTGTGGGGAGAATATTTTTTGCTAACCTCCACAAAAAATTCCGAACTCTATTGTGTATCGGGGCCTTCCAAATATCTTTCCACAACTGCTGGCTGCTAATGTTAGAAGGTCCTGGAGATTTAGCTTGCTTGTATTGGGTACAAAGGTGATATGCGCTTCGGACAGAATACTCGCCGTTTCTTTCGGAATGCCATATCAGTTTGTCTTCAGTGCGCCTGAGGGAGAGAGGAATGCTTTCTATTTGGCCAGCTTCGAGTGGATCAGCAATTGAACTGATCAAATCTTTCTTCCAGCACCCTAAGTCCTTGTCAATTAGCTCCTTAACTTTTGCCTCCTTGTCCAATAATCTCACAGTTCCCAGCAACTTAAAGCCGGCCACATCCGGAATCCACCTATCTTGCCATATCCGAACTCTTTCTCCGTCTCCGATTCTCCAGCGGGAGCCTTTATGAATCAATTCTCTCGCGCTCAGAATGCTCCTCCAAGCATAGCTGGGAGCATAGCCAGTAGAACTTTCCTCAATCGAGCTCCTTGGATAATATCTCCCTTTGAAAACTCTGCTGACCAAAGACTGATCGTCACACAACAATCTCCAATAATGTTTACCAAGAAGACTAGTATTAAAATCACTAACACCACGAAAACCTAAACCACCGACTCCTTTTGCTCGGGCCAGCTTCTCCCAACTCAACCAGTGAACTTTCCTTTCGCCATCACGCGATCCCCACCAGAATTTCGCTAACAGAGTTTCAATTTCATGGCACGTAGTTTCCGGTAGCTTATAGCAACTCATAATATAAGTGGGGATTGCTTGAGCCACAGCTTTTATTAAGACTTCCTTCCCGGCTCTAGATAGAAAGCGCTCTTTCCACCCTTTAAGCTTTTTCCAAACTCTGTCAATGACCATGCTAAAAACTTCTCTTTTCGATCTTCCGAATACAACCGGCAATCCTAGATATTTGGAGTGGTTCGCAACTGTCTTTACCCCCATCCTTGTACGGATCGAATTTGCATCAGCTTCACACACATTTCGACTGAACGACACCTCCGATTTTTCCAGATTTACCATTTGGCCAGACGAACATTGATACCTCTGCAGAATTTCCAGGATCTGATCAGCTTCCTTGTTATTTGCTCTTGCAAACAGCAGACTGTCATCTGCGAAAAACAAGTGAGTTATGACAGGAGCCTTCCTCGCCACACTGATCCCGTGGATGTTTTTGGATTGAGCCTCCTTCTTCAAGAGCCCTGAAAGAACGTCAGCACACAAAATAAAGAGATAAGGTGAGAGAGGATCCCCTTGTCGGAGTCCCCTCTCGGGAGAGAATACTTTGCTTGGTTGCCCATTGATCAACACACTGTAGGAAACCGAGGAAATGCATTTGCTAATAAGGGAAACCATTTGGCGCGGAAACCCCATGGACGACAACACTTCAGTAATGAATCCCCACTCCAAACGGTCGTAAGCTTTTGACATGTCTAATTTCAGGGCCATCACACCCCGCTTCCCTCTTGTCTTTTTCTTCATCCAGTGAAAACACTCCATCGCAACTAGAGCGTTATCCGTAATGAGGCGGCCTTGGACAAACGCACTCTGTTCCTCGTCAACAATTTCAGGAAGGAATTTTTTTATTCTATTCGCTATTGCCTTCGTTATGACTTTCATCACCACATTGCATAAACTTATGGGGCGGAAATCTTTTGCATTTGACGGATTTTTGCACTTGGGAATCAAAGCTATGTGTGTTCTGTTTAAACTCCCAGGATCCATATTATTGTTAAGGACTTCTAAAGCTATCTGAGTAACATCAGGTCCCACGATGCTCCAGTATTTCTGGAAAAACAAAGATGGCAAACCGTCTGGTCCAGGGGCCTTCAAGGGGTGCATTTGGAATAGGGCCTCCTTAACCTCAATAGCCGTAAACTGTCTTTCGCACCAGCTGATGTGTTCCGTCTTCAACTTGCCTTTCACTACTGAACACACTTCCTGCAAATTGGAGGGGGAAGAAGAAGTAAAAAGATTAGCAAAATAATCAACGAGAATTCTTTCCAAGTGATCGTGACCTCGCCACCACCATCCGTTATCATCCTTGAGCTTGCGGATGGAGTTAGTTTTCCTCCTCTGATCAGCCTTTCCGTGAAAAAATTTAGTGTTCTTATCGCCGTGTTTCAGCCACAGAGCTCTACTTCGTTGTCTCCACATTATCTCCTCTATTTCCAGCAATTTACTCCGCTGTTTTTCGAGGGCTTTGTACGTGTCGATTTCTTCTTGGCTGGCGTCCCATCTTTTATCTACTTTCAGCAACTCTTCAATTCTCCTTATCTCCTTACTAATCGAGTTGCACCTGTATTCTTTAAAGTGGGCTTCTATGTTTTTCATCGCCTCAAGCTTTTGGCAACCGACAACAGATCGATTGTTCCACAGCTGCGCCACAATTCCCTCACACCTGGTGTCTCTGCTCCAAGCTTCTTCAAACCTGAAAATGTGTTTCTTTTTCCTGCAATTATCTTCACTATCAGCTTCGAGTTCTATTCTAATCGCAGCGTGGTCAGAGCCATAGCGAGCCAGATGAAATACTTTAATAGGTGAGAACTTATTTATGAAATTTCCTGTTGCCAGACCTCTATCCAATCTACACTGAACATTTGCTGAATCTTTCCGACAATTAGTCCAGGTAAAAGGGTATCCTTCAAACCCCAAGTCCGTCAACCTACAAAGCTCCATGGCATTCCGCCCCCAAGAGAGTTGAGCTTGTGACCGATTATTTCCACCCACTTTCTCACCCTCGCAGAGAATATCGTTGAAATCCCCAAAACACAGGAAACAGTCCCCTCCTTTACTGGTTAAATCTTGTATGAGTTCCCAAGTTTTCCTCTTGTTTGATTCCTCCGGAAAGCCGTACACACCACTGAACATCCAGTTCTGGTTGTTGCACTCCTCTACAATGGATCCCCCTATGTGGTTGAAAGAATAAGATGTGATACTGAGCTTAACTTTCTCCCTCCACAACAGTAGCAATCCTCCTGCCCTATCTTTTCCTGTACCCCTACAATCCACACCGAGGCAACCTTCGAATCCTCCTCTGTACTTAATACTTTGAACTTCGTCACCTTTGAGTCGTGTTTCCATGAGAAACACTAAATCGGGGTTTTCAACACGAAGGAGCCTCAAAAAGGCTCGAACTGCACGGGGACTCCCCAAACCCCGGCAGTTCCAACTAATAATCTTCATTGGGCTAGGCGGTGTTGGTCATCCAACACCACCTCTGGTTCTTTGACAGAATTTTCCTCCCCGACACCAAGGCCTTTCCTCTTCTTTTCACCACTCACACAACCTTCAACATCACCTTCTAATATCATAACATCAATTAATTGCCTTTTCCCCATCTCCATCTCCAGTTTCTTACTCTCGCTGTTGTTGCCTTTCCGAGGAGCCACCCGTCTAGTCCATTTCTTCTTCCTGCCCATAGAATTCTTTGGTGCTTTTCCTGTGACACATCCCACATTGGATATGTCCACTGCTCCTAAAGACTCAGCGACAGCTTCAATCTCCAGTCTATTTTCCGGGGTCGGGCCTTCTTTCACTTTTGAGTCTTCTCTTGGTTTACTGCCTTCTACCACTGTTGTAACTTGGTTTACCTCCCCTTCTCCTTCTTTATCCTTGTTCTTTGTTTCACATTTACTCTGGCCGGAAGAGATGTTAAAAAGTGATCTGCTGCATGAACTCGAGTTTGAGTCCTTCTTTTTTTGCTCTTCTGGGATTCTGGGTAGCGGGGAGGCACGCAACCATACGCCATATGAGAGATCCTGTTCCTCCAACTCTTCAAAACCCTCCTCACTCAGCTCCCCCACCTCCTCGCAATCTTTCAGCTGGTGGCCTAATCTTCCACAGATAAAACAGAATGTTGGAAGTCTTTCATATTTGAAGAAGACTTTCAGGTTCTTTTCCTTAAACCGAACAACTGTGCCCCTTTTCAGCGGAAGCTTCAGGTCTAGCTTTACCTTGATACGGAGAAAACGTCCATTTCGATGTGCGTCCTTTTGGTCAACCTCTTCAAAATCACCTAAAATCCCTCCCAACTTCTTTGCCATGGCCTCCGTTCTGAGCATAAGGGGTAATTCATAAACTCTAACCCAAAAGCTCCCATAATGCATGTTCAGAGATGAGGGTTGCTCCTCTCCTGACACTCGAGCAAGGACAAGGAGATTCCTGTCGAAGCTCCATGGGCCACTGCGAATTACATTCTCCAGATCTCTCCGCGTCGCAAATCTGAAGAGGAACAAATTTTTGTTTAGCTCCTGCGTTTCCACCGGGTTCTTGAGTTTCCACGCACTAATCATGGTGCTCGTAAAAGCCCTAGAGTTGAAACTGTTGTCCGTCCAAAGCTTTCCTGCTAAAGTTCTTTGGAAGATCTCCTCTTCACCGACCTCTTCAACATCAGCCGTCACTCCTTCTTCCTCTTCCTTTGACAACGAGAAATCTTTCCACCTATCCATAGCCTTTCAGGAAGCCGACACCAAGACCTCAAGAAGAGGGCAAGGGAGAAAACCCTACTGAGAGAGTAGAAAAAAGACCAAAACAAGTTTGGAGATGAGCCAAAGACTCAGAAAAAGACAGCAAACCTTCAAACCCTAGGAGGGCTGAAGGGGGGAACACGCTAAGTTTCTAGAGAGAAGGAGGAGAATCTCTCTCTAAACCCTACAAAATTGCTATACTTAAAAGACTAAAAACATGTTTAATTTTGTAAAGTCATTTATAGTGTTAGAAGACAATATAAAATTGATAGGCAATGAGGTGAGCTGTAAAAAAATAAAGTTTGATATTAATTTTATTAAATATTTGAGATTGGACCTCTTAGAAGATGATGGCACTCCTAAAAAAATTATAAAATAATTATGAGTCTTACATACAAATTAGTTTGTACTATATATTATCATAATTTTTTTAAATCTGTGTTTAGTCAACAACTTATCTATTTTGCGTTAAATTATACTAAGTATTAGTGAAACTTCTAAAATAAAATATAAAACTTCTAAATGTTGTGTATATAATTTATAAAATAAAAATATATTTTACCATATTTTTGTTAATTTAAAATATATTCTAACATATTTTTAATATATAGTTATATAATAAAAAGATAAAAATAGATGTATAAAATACAAATTAATGTCTTGTATACATATAAAGATTATAAAATATGATATTAATAGAATTTGACTACAAATAATAGTAGTACAAATAAAAAATAAATATAAATTATTGATATTTAGTTAGGTTTCAAATAAATCAACAATAGTCGTGGAATATAGGAAAAGCATTCACATGTAATCATTGATACAAAATGGCCCTGTACAGAGTGCAACAACTTGAAGGAAATTTCCAATTTTTGAACATCACATATATGTCGGTATAAAGGAAAGATGACCACATTTTTAAGTATTGAGCCCTGCAAAATTGTATCTGGTTCGTGCTCATCGAAAATGTCAGACATGTGGAATGAATTTCTTTTACTTCCTCGTTTGAGCCCATATCATTGGGTGTCATATTTCTTAATAGCATGTTGGCTGCATGTCCAACAACATTAATATGGCTATTTAGAACATCACACAAATCCAATACCAGTAACCTGTAAGAACCTACCAACTTAATATGGCTATTTTCAGTCGATGAGTATAACTCTACAATTTACTATTTTAAGTGCATCCCTCATATGCAAAAATAGCTAAGTTCTTATCATACTTAACTCACACAAATGGGATTATGGACAGTTGATACTGATAACCAAAGTGTTACAAAAATTTACCCTCAAATGTGCTTACATGGCAAAGTCCAAAAACATATTTAGTCCAAAAACATATTTAGCCCAATTATGGGTAACAAAAGCTTTATCATGGCATATAAACGTTGAGTTTTTTTTTTTTGGTTCTTTTTCACTTTTCCATAATGTTGTTATTGAGGACTTAATATGATTTTTCTCATACTATTTTTTTGTGATTAATTTTCTCAAACTGGTGCAGTTCTTTTTGTAATTCTATGATTGGATTCTTTTCAGCCTAAGAATGTGATTTAGCTTTTACATTCAAAATTATTCAGTTCTCTTCTAGTTAGTTATGCCATACAAACAAAATGATGCATATCATTAGCTCCTTCTCCAGTTCTTATAATTGAATTTAGTGTGCATTGTTTGTTAAGTTAATTGTAAGATGCAAGAAAAACTTATCCTCATCAGCCTTTGTATCATTTACAAATCAATGTCTAGTGATTAATCAGGCTGTTGATTTAGTTTGCAATATCTTAAACAATGATCAGAAATCAAGAATCTGAATGTGTTTTTATTCAGTGAGATAGAGGGAATAATAGTAAAGTAAGGAAGAAATGAGTATCTATCTACTATGCACATGGGCTTCTTCACTTTAGAAATGTGAGACCACAAATAATTTATTACCTCATGGTGAAATAAAACTCAAATTCAAAACGCAATTGCTAGGCTCAATCTCCTTCTGAATTTTTTATTGTCAAATCAATGCATCTCGAAGCGTCATTTGGTCCCCTCGCTGAACCCCAGGACTCACCGGAAGAAGCATTAGAAATCCAATCGGAATAACCGAAGCCATGTCAGTCACAAGGTTTTCTTGAGTGCTTTATTCTCTTTCTCAGTAAATTCATCTCCTAACATGGTTCTTCTAACTAAAACCATGGCGGCGGCGGCGTCAATAGCTAGAAGTTGAGTTCCTTACCAAATATCCTGTGTGTTGAGTAACGGCATCATAACTCATGTAAGAGACAAGAAACAATTATGGGTTAAGGATAAGGAGGGCATTGCCAATATTATGATTGACTTTTTAGAAATACATATTACTAATAGAATGTGATTACTAATAAAACATACTTTGATTTGACATAATAAATCATGTAGCACTTTCACCAATAAACGCCAATTGGAGAAGCAAAACTCATTGCTACTGCATTCCAACCTATAGCAGTGAGCAGGAAGTTGAAGTGTCATGTTGGTTTATTATAACACCAACAGAACCCCCAGCAGAGGCATTATAAACATACAATCATTCTCCAAAATTCAAGCGAGTTTATGAACTACAATAAGTATGAGGCATTATAAACACACAAACAATCAATCTTCACAAACCTTGATTATAATGATTTGAAGTCCCAGTGGAAAACTTGAGTGAAAGTTTATTTTCGGGCAAATTGAGCAATAACCAATCAAGAGCTGACTCAAATGTAGTAGAATCCTACAAATTGAAAAAAATTGAATCTCAAATATAGTAGATTCTGGAAAATTTAAGAAAGACATGGGGTAATTAAGTAAGTTTATTGGTACCTTGAAAATGGAAAGAGCAAGTTCAATGTGATAATCAGTGAATCCTTTGGAAATAAAAGTGGATGTTTCTCAGCTGACTGCAAGAAGAAAACATGAGAATGATAGTTAAAAGAATAATATTACACGAAATTAAGTTAAAATGCAGTAAATTTTAACTTTCTTATCCCACAATGAACCCTTTGGAAATAAATAAGGCTACTTCTCAGCTAACTGCAAGAAGAAAACAGGATAGTGATAGTTAAAAGAATAATATTATGTGTAGTAGATGAAGAAATATGTGTTTTTTCAAATACCTGGATCATAAATAGGTTATCGACCGTATCGATCAGAATTCATTCCCCATAATACAAATGTTAAAATTATTTGAAGCATGGATGACGCAAAACGCCGCTACCGCACCACTGCAAATGCAAACTACATGAATATCTGCACCGTAAAAAATAATTATCAAACTCATTTAAACAATATTCTAAACAAAGAAGATAATAAAAGAAAAGATCAACCAACCAACTCGAAACAACCTGTCATATAAATTAATAACAGTAGCACACAAACAGACAAAAAAACGTGAACATCTAATATTATCTCAACAATTGGAGAACCATATTGAACCACAATATATACACAAATCACAAGGAAAGAGAAGTAGCATCAAATTCATCATCAACTAACGCTAACAACAAATATAAAAGTAACGTAATTTGTTTTCACTTGCTATGTCTTTTCCATTTTCTCTACAATAGGATAGAAGATCTGATTCGTGAAACTCTACCCTATCCAACAGAGTTTTGTTCTCATAGTCATAGATGATCTGGCCATTTTCAACTAAAGCATTCAAGTAAAGGTTTATCCAGTATATTTTTATCGCTCTAGGATTTATATCAAGGTCATAGATCCGCAAAAATTATTAATGTTAGCTGAGAAAATAGAAAATTATTAATGTTAGCTGAGAAAATAGATAGTAGGTGAAGAGGAAACAAACAGATTATGGTTGAAGGAAACCTTTGAAGGCATCCACTTCTCGGCCATGGCAATGGAGATCCATAATTTTCACAACCTAACTGTAACAACCATGTCCTTGAAAATGGAGTCCAGATGTCTATTATTCCCTTCATAAAGTGTATACTTGCATAAAGAGCACCTGCAGCAGATCAAGTACTTCAAATTTGAGCAAACTTCAAAAACAAAAGCATCATTATATGAATCTAAGTATCATTATATCAAGTACTTCTGTGACATGTTTCAACAGCCAGTCCAACGAATTCGCGCATCCGATGAATCTAAGTATCGAAAAAACTTTCAATGTTAATCAAAACAGAATCACATTAAAATATAATTTCTCACCTTTGTAACCAATTACTTGATGAATTTCTCACCTTGACTCTATTCTAACAGCAACAGTTTTCCCGGCAACCGTGGCTGGCCAACACGCGCTTTGGAGCTACTTCCAAGCTGCTGCTTCATTTTTCTCACATTGAAATCCTAAAATCAGAATACATGTATAGAGAAGAAACCCTAAAAATCTGCACATATAAAATACCAATTAATATGCACAAAATATATGCAGATAGTTTGGAGCTTTACGACAAATCTACCATCACAAAATCGCACCCCGCTGCGAAATCGCCAAAATCTTCAGATTCGCCGCCATAAACTCTTCGCTTGAAACAAAACCACAACCCACAAACAAATCTCCATCTTCTTTGCTTGAAATCCAATCAACAATCCAAAAGCAAAACTCCATTTTTTCTTCTTGAAATCGAAACAAAGTTCCGCAAATAGGTTTATCGCTTGAACTCATATGATCCGTCCACCATCACCATCGCCACCAAAAATGCGTTGCCTTCACCACAGATCTACTACCGCCGTTAAACCACACACCGCACGTTATAAAGTATTTTTGTAAACTATGTTAGCAGAAAGAATCAAAATAGCAGAAGAAGAACATGAAGAAAGAAGAGGAGGAGAGAAGTTTGAAAAAAAAAAGGAAGAATGAGGAATGTGGAGACAGAGAAGGGTTCAGATGAGAGAGAAGAGAGTTTGTGTTTGTGTTTGTTTTGTAAAGCAGGTTTTGGTTCGGAAAAAAAATTAGTTTGGGGAAGAGTGGTAACTGTTCACCCAAAAAGTAGTTTTGAATTCAAATAATGTACTTTTTTAGTTATTATTTAGTTGTAGTTGAATCATTAAGATAAAATGGGTTTGCAATTTGTACACAGATAAAAGTAATTATGTTTGAGTTAGAACCAATAGTACAATTTAGTTACAAAAAGTATTATTTAGACATAAAATGCCCTTAAATTAATGAGGTGGAGGGCAAAGAAAAAAGGTTATTTTGGTGTTTTCCAGAGCATCTAATTTTCTTATATTATAGATTAAGTGAGATACAATTAAATATATATGCAACATATATGTACCCAACGGTATGAAAGCAATTAAACATATACCCAATGCTATTAATTTATATCAATTAAATTTTGTGACTATCAATTAAATTTTGTGACTGTTTTTTTTTTTTGAAAAGCCAAGAATATTCGTTAAAACAAAACACACGCACAAGTCATGCCTGCAAGGTACACCACGTGTCTATCTCTATAAGTGAAGCAAAGTTCCTGCAAGGATAAATTCAATGGTATTAATTTTAATATCTATTGAATTTTATAAAGATTTATAAATTTTGTGACTATCAATTGAATTATTCAACAGTATTAATTTCAATACCAAAGAATTTTATAAAGGTTTTATAAGCGAATTGGAGAATACTGGAAAAAAATATTGGGACTTTTGTATCTTCGTTCTTTCGAGAAGAGTCTATTAAATCTTGGAGGATTGGCATAATACGTGGAAAATCCTCGTTCTTTCAGACTATTTCATAGTTTTTTTATTGTGTAGGTCTTCGTAGCAATATCAACAATATATATATATATATATATATATATATATATAAGTCAAAAATAAAATAAAAAAAGTCTTTTATAAGATGCTAATTTTCATGGTTATTTTCAATTTTCAGGATCAAGTTTGATTTGGTGTTCAAAGGCTTTTGGAACAAATTGATAAGAATTTAAGTTGAAGGTTAAAAATCAACATCAGGTACTACTGTTTCATCTCTTTGATTGCTTAAAATGTTGCCTAGAAAACAATTGTTTGGTCATCTAAAACAAAAACAAAAAAGAAAGAAACCAATAGAAATTGGTAATAATTCTCAAAAGGGTGTTATTCATAATTTTTTTGGAAAACAATTGGCCTACCCGATAGAAGATTTGAGCAGTATAGCACATCTGAAAATATTTTTGGATTCTTGTTTAGTATTGAAAGGCTTAGATCATGATCCAATAGGGACTTGAAATCATGTTGTAAACATCTTGAAACTTGTTTAAAACATGACGATTCTCTTGATCATGATGGTGAAATTTTGTTTGAAGAATTGAAAGTTATTAGAGAAGTTTTAACATTTGAATCAAAATCAAGCTATATGATATTTAGTTCTTTAAATACTTTTAATTGTTTTCCTAATGCATGCATAGCTTATAGAATAATATTGACTATTCCTATTAGTGTTGCATCTGCTTAAAGAAGTTTTTTCTAAATTAAAAGTATTAAAATCTTATTTGAGATCTACTATGTCACAAGATAGATTAAATAGTCTTGCGTCGATTTCAATTAAAAATAATTTTTCTGAAGAATCTTGATTATGAACAAATTATTAATGATTTTGCAACAAAAAATGCTAAGAGGATGATATTTAAATAATTTTAAAGGTTTGATCAATTTTTTTATAGGAAAAAAGATCGGATCAAGAAGAAGAAGAAGTTTCTTTATAGTGGTTTATGTGTTTGATGTAGTATAAACATTGATTCAAAGATCCATACTTGTATTCTTTTTGCACAATGTCAAATTAAAATGTGTTTTATCCAATTATTTCTTTTATCCTTATGTATTTATTGTTAAAAAAAAAATTGGGGCACCACTCTTTTGATTCGCCCAAGGCACCTAAATTCAAAGGATTGGCCTTAGACTTATGAACCTAACGAGTTGAACTATGTATAGTTCAATTTCAGCTCATTTAGTTAACGAACTTAGTTTTTAGCTCATATTCAACTCATTTGATTCATAAATCTAGTTCAACGATTTAATTTTCGAATCGAATTTCAAACTATTTTCGAGTTGGTTTGATTTATTGTCAGTTCCAATAACATTTAACATGAGGCTATATTAAATAGAAACATGAAACTTCATTTTAGTAAGTTAACATTTTTTTTATTAAATGGTAACGAGACAATTCTAAAGTTTTTTTATTTTTAAATCGACATTATTCGTTAGTTAATTATAAAAAATTTCCACAGCGATCAATACATGATTATGCCATGAAAATTTCTTTTACACCCATATAACTTCTTACAAATTTGCGGTGAAATTCTTAAAATACCCCTATATTTCATATGTATATCTCCGAAGGCACCTTTTTCTTTAAAAAAATGATTTCGGATGTGCATATCCGTGTTAGCTGAAGATTTCGTTTTATATTGTTTGTCCTTCGAAGGAGTTGAGAATCGAAGGAAAGATGGTTACTGATGGCCATCCCTTAAAAAGTGAAAGAATGGCTACTGATGGTCATGCCTCGAAGATACAGACTTCTAAGTTCGTTGAAGATAGTGAACACTGAAAGACTAATGAAAGCGTATGTCTTCGGGACTTAGACAAAATTTATAAAGTATATATTTAAGTGTTACTACTTAGCGTGTTTTCGTAGTGTTTTTACACTGCCACGCGTCGAAGATGGACTCAGGCGGGAAGATTTGAAATTCGAAGACGGTTTCGTAACCGTTCAAATACAGATGGCTTCGCTGGAAGTTCTGATGAGAAACGTGGCAGCAGATTAGTGTAGGACCGTTAAGGTCGAAACTAGTATAAATAGGAGTTTTAATGTTAGGATTCCGTGTGTTCATTTTGTACAAATCACTCACATATTTACTCAAGTATCAAGTGTTACGAGAAAGAGTTCGCTGAGAAAATGTACGTATGACACCACCATTTTAATACATGTGTATTGTATTTCATTTTCGAATACATTTCTGAATTACTGCATTTCATTTATTTCTTGTCATTTACATTCCTGTATCTTTATTTTACTTTCGAATTTACTTTCATGATCATTTACTGTTAAAGCCTTTAACATTTCTGCAGTTTAAGATTCTTTATGTTTTAACAATCTTTAAATTTCATATGTTATGTTATCTTTCTTGTTAAAGTTATAATTACATATAACGAAGCAATTACCAAGATTCTTGAATCGAACAATACTCATCAAAGAGGACAATTTACGAATATGATTCAAATGAACATTGATAACAATCTTCTTGACTATGTGTCCTAGGATCAATCTAGTCGATCCTGCAAGTAACCAAATCATATTTATTATAGTTTGGAAGACTAGCGGTTGTTTACCGAAAATCACCGTAAACAAATTGGCACGCCCAGTGGGACAGTGTCACGCGGATTGTTTTAATCAATTGTTTTGTTTTGTCTAGACAATATCAAGACCTTGTATGAACCTTAGGAACGGTAAATTAAAAGACAGTGCACAACCGATTCCCAAACGAAGGTACAACAAGAAAATGGTCGTTACGGCCAGTGCAGGGGGTAATCAAGATCCCCCACAAGGTTCAGGATCAGGAGCGGCAAATTCGACTTCTACTCAAGAAGCACGAGATGCAACGGGTCCAAATGGATCGAGACCTGCAGACAATTCCCAGACTGCGCCTGAAAATACTACAGGACATTCGGGAACTGTTCCAGTTTCAGCATCAACAACCGCACCCTCGTCTACAAGTGCAGATGATGTACTGTATCCCTGGACAAACGCTGCAAACAATTCAATGGTTCAAGGCACAAGTTCTGGCTTCGAATGGAGACCAAATAGTCCATATGGAATGCCATACCAATTCCCATTTGGAACAGACGTCCGAGGGGCAAGACCTATAAACACCTCAGCAGAATTCCACAGCAGAATTCCATGATGAGTCATGAGAGGCCACTATCTCAGATAATGCTTTATCGATGTTTTGCTTTCGAAGAATGTCAGCTTGGAGTTGTTCAAGGAGAGAGCCTAGCAGAACAATCATCTCTGAGACTTCTGGGGAAACTTGAAGCAAATCTACTTTCTTTAAAAGTTGATTTAAGTTGTAGCTTTTAACAGGGTCCCGGTTGAGAACATCTACAAGATTGACCTCAAAGAATCTCTCTTTTATCTGTCGAAGCAGATTAGGAGTATCTTCCTTGTCACTAGAATCTGCAGTTACAGCTGGAGAAACATCAGGCTCTGAAAGTGAAGAAGTATTCACATTCATGATAGCCCTTAGGAACCCAAGAGGATCAATTTGTTTAAGTTGTTCAAGCTCCGAGGGAGTAGGCTTCGTAGGAGCAGGCGTCGAAGTTGTCTCAGGAATAGTTTTTACATCGGGAGTCGAAGTTCCCTGAGAAATTGGTTCTTTTTGAGAAATCTCCTCCATGGCATCTTTTTCCGATGCATAATCTTCGTTGCCATGAGATTGCTGGTTCACATTGTCGCTGCCGGAGAATGGATGATCCTCTTCCAAGTCTTTGCCTTGATGAGTAGGTGGGGATTCGTCAGTAGATTGGCTTTCTTCGATTGGCTCATTAGGCAATATAGTGGCAATTGGCCTAACGTCTTCGAAGACTGGTGAGAGAACATGGGTTCTAGCTTGAGAAGTATCTGTTTCGAACGAAGCCAAGATAATCATGAGGTTAAGCCTTCGAAAGTTTTAATTGACGAAAGTTGAAATTTAACAATTACCATAAAGTTTATCAACATCAATGGTGAGTCCAGGGTCTTTGAAACCAGAAGTAGCAGTGCCAGCATCATCCTGCAATAACAAGGTAAAATGCCAGTGCAATTAGTTAGTTAAAATTACAAGATAATATGTAATACAAACGCAAGATACCTTGGGTGGATTATTGTCTGGGCTTGAGTTATGACTTTCCAAAACAAGAGCATTGCTGACAGTCTTCAAAGGAGACTCTTCAGAAGACGCCTTATTGCCAGGAGAAGCAGCTTTTGAAGGACTTGCCTTTTTCCCTTTTCTTGAAGGGGTAGCAGCTTTGTGTTTCTTTTTCTGTCCTTGTCTAGTTTGAGGAAGAGATTTGTCTTCACCATCTGAGGCATTGGTCGAAGAAGCTTTACGCTTCGAACCCGTTGGGGGTTTCGAGCTCTGGCAAGTGAAAGATGAGAAAGATGAGTACCAATCACAGAGTTGTACAAGATTTATAGTATGAGATAAGTATTTACCGTGGGCTTCTTGTCCGTGACGATCGAATCACTTTCGTTTGGTTTGTCGCTTTTAGATGTCTCAGACTCTTTTGGGGCAGAAGCTTCTTTAATCTTCTTCCTTCGTGCAACAGCTGTAGTTGAGACTGAAATCAGTATATCAGTAAAAGAAAAGAAAAGTCAGTCGAAAAAGATTGCCTTAATCCAAACCTTCAGGTATTGGAGTCAGGACACGAACGTGTTTAAGATCTATATGAAGATGTCCTTTGAAAGTATCCAAGGTATGCTTAGTCGGAACCACTCGTTCAGCGCGTTTTTTGGCACTCTCTTGAAGAATTTTGAGAGCATTCCCACACACGAACCAGTCTGGGAAAGGAGGACTTAGAGCCACACCAAAATCAGCACTTGGTAGTGGAGGGAATTTTGGAGGATGAAGTTTGAAAGCCACTTCATAACGTAGTTCTGGTCGAACATACGAGGGCAATTTCAATTTATTTAGTTTGGTGGAAAACTTTTCGCGCAAAGTGACTGCAGCCTCACGAACGGTCCGACTAAGATCATCAGGCCTATAGATAGTTTCAAAGAATTTTTGAAAAGCTTGGATTTCTTTAATATGAGTTGAAGTACCTTTTTTGAAGTTCTCCTGCACATCAGTGAAAGCTGCGGTTAGTTCTTGAGCAAGGCTATCAGCATCAAAAATTTGAGAGCTATAATACTCTGTCCACCATTGATGAAAATCTGGTGTAGAGTAAAAAGAAGGTTCGAAAGGAATAGGAGAAAGGTTGGCGACGCCAGTATATTTGTTGATTTTTCGTTCACATTCTTCTTCAGTCAGATACAAAGTGTGGAAACACATATGATTCCTTTTCTCATATAAGCACTTGGGTGTTATTTGAGTTAGCCCAAACTGCCTCGAGACCAAATTTGGTTGATAACACATGAGGATACATTGACCCTTTGATGGTCGAAGACGGTGGGAAAATAATCTTGGAGTCAGAAAGGCTTCCCAAATTTCCATGGATTCAGTTTGCTGATCTTGAGATGTTGGTGGAAATTTTCGAGTAAACCATTCAGGACCTATTATTCTGTGTACAAATGGGGCCATGGAAGGATCGAACTGATCACGCCGAGCAAACATCATTGAATACGCCAAGAAATGTTCATGAAGCTTTCCCATTTCCTCTTGTGGAGTTAGGTAAGCTAACCTGGTCCCTTTTATAGTTCGATTTTTGATTGTGCTATCTTCCTCATTGACATCTCCTCGAAAGGGAAGATAAGTTTCGAATGTGGCATTGAGCCACAGTTGCAATAACCAAAAAGGACCAGCATAAAGTAAGCTGCCAGATTTGAAATTCTTGGTAAGATTCGCAGCTTCACTAAGGTTTTCGTAAAGAGACCCTAGAAGTAGTTGGCTGAGGTTGAGTTTTCTACCAGCATGCAACTGATTAGCCATGCAAAGGTACCTCTTTGCAACCTGGATAGATCTTGAGCAGAAGGCGCACCGTGAGAGCCATAATGCTAGAAAAGCAATATGCTCTTCGTCAGATACTGTCGCCTCGGTGGTAATATGGTGTTTTTGGATGAATGCCGTGTAAGTAACTTGCGAATCGTTGAAACCTATAGTGTCATTATCCATGTCATTGGGATCAAAGGTTTCGCCAGTTGGTCGAAGTCCTGTAATAGCAGCCACATCAAAAAGTGTGGGGGTAACCATTCGACATGGAAGATGGAAGGTATTGTGAGAAGCATCCCAGAAATGAACCGCTGCTACTAACATGGGTTGGTTGTATTCTAAGCCTGTTTTTGACAATTGGATCAAATCGTATATCCCTAACGATTTCCAGAAAGATCCTTTTTGTTTCTCTACCTTTTCTAGCCAAGCATAATACAAGTCAGGATCTTTGGCTAAAGGGATTGACCTAAAAACTTTTACAGAATTGGTCATATAGTTTAACCTAATTTTGGCTAAAGCTAAAGGGGTTGCAGTTGAAGTTTTCTCTACATTAGTAGATTTGCCTAAAGGAGAACGACCATCTTCATCTATCTTAACTTTGCTAACTAATGGTCTAGTCTTGTAATAAGCAGGGAAGAATTTATTCACAGATTGGATACTTTCACTCGGTAATGGACCCATAAAAGCAAGAGTTTTTCCAGAAAGATCAAAAGGTATGATTACCTGGGAAGCGTAGATTGCGCGTATTTCTTCAGTATTAGGGTTTGGAACGAACTCTCGTTCCCCAGAACGTGTTGTTGATTGGAGCTTCACAGCGGGTTGAAGAACATTTGAAGATGAAGCCATGGAGAAATTTTGATTTAAAGGACAAGATTCTAAAAAGAGTGAAGATGTTTCAATTTCTCGGTGTAGAAGATGAATGGAAGGCGGTATAAAGGCACAAGGTCAAATATTTAAAGGTTTAACGGAAACCCTTTTTAAATCTTTTGGGTAAAACCCGAGAGACACGTGGCGGCTGGTGATTTAATCCAACGGCGGTCGAATGAGTTAGCTTCACTCCTAGTATGTAGGAGTAATGATCAGGAAGTAAGGTTAAAACGTGGGAATGTAAGTTATGAGAAGACATCTTTGAAAATGACAAGACGTTTCGGAAACAGTGTTATCAGTGATTATGACGTTAGTCAGCAGTCTTGGAACTTTCAAAGATCATAAAAACGAAATCTTATAATGACAAGAAACGCCTATTTCTGTTGATTCTCGAAACAGGCATTTATTGGGGGCAATTTGTTAGCTGAAGATTTCGTTTTATATTGTTTGTCCTTCGAAGGAGTTGAGAATCGAAGGAAAGATGGTTACTGATGGCCATCCCTTAAAAAGTGAAAGAATGGCTACTGATGGTCATGCCTCGAAGATACAGACTTCTAAGTTCGTTGAAGATAGTGAACACTGAAAGACTAATGAAAGCGTATGTCTTCGGGACTTAGACAAAATTTATAAAGTATATATTTAAGTGTTACTACTTAGCGTGTTTTCGTAGTGTTTTTACACTGCCACGCGTCGAAGATGGACTCAGGCGGGAAGATTTGAAATTCGAAGACGGTTTCGTAACCGTTCAAATACAGATGGCTTCGCTGGAAGTTCTGATGAGAAACGTGGCAGCAGATTAGTGTAGGACCGTTAAGGTCGAAACTAGTATAAATAGGAGTTTTAATGTTAGGATTCCGTGTGTTCATTTTGTACAAATCACTCACATATTTACTCAAGTATCAAGTGTTACGAGAAAGAGTTCGCTGAGAAAATGTACGTATGACACCACCATTTTAATACATGTGTATTGTATTTCATTTTCGAATACATTTCTGAATTACTGCATTTCATTTATTTCTTGTCATTTACATTCCTGTATCTTTATTTTACTTTCGAATTTACTTTCATGATCATTTACTGTTAAAGCCTTTAACATTTCTGCAGTTTAAGATTCTTTATGTTTTAACAATCTTTAAATTTCATATGTTATGTTATCTTTCTTGTTAAAGTTATAATTACATATAACGAAGCAATTACCAAGATTCTTGAATCGAACAATACTCATCGAAGAGGACAATTTACGAATATGATTCAAATGAACATTGATAACAATCTTCTTGACTATGTGTCCTAGGATCAATCTAGTCGATCCTGCAAGTAACCAAATCATATTTATTATAGTTTGGAAGACTAGCGGTTTTTTACCGGAAATCACCGTAAACAATCCGAAGACACTTTTTTTTTTTAGAAAAAAAATATATCTTCGGAGATGCACATCCGAAATAACTCAATTTTTAGTCTTGAGATTTTTCGGATATGCATATCCGAAAAAACTCAATATTTGTTAAAAAATTAAAATCAAAGTGAATTAATTATAATAACACTATAATTAATTATATTAATCAAAATATATAATTAAATATATATACCATTTTAATCAAAATATATATTTAAATATTTACCATTTTTATTAAGATATATAATTAATTAAATATTTAACTGCTTAATGTTGTAACAAATAAATTTTATAATTTAAAAAAGATAATTACTTTTATAATTTAACCGCATATTAAATATATATCATTTAAAAAAATAATTAATTTTATAATTTAAAAAAAATTGACAAATAAATTATTATAAAACTAAAATTTTATTTAATCTTTTTATTCCTTATTTATAACAATTTATTATAACTATATTATAAATAAATATTTTTTTAAAAAAATTTTGAATATTGGAATATTTCGGATATATATCTGAATTAATCAATATCGTAAATTAGAGTTTTTTCATATATGAATTTCCGAAAAAAGACGTGGCATTTTAAATACAATGTTTAAATGGAAAAAAAAATTAAGAAGGGGTGATTTCGAAAATACATATTCGAAATATTTAAAATTTGGATATGGATACTTTCGGAGATGCATCTCCGAAAAATATTTTGAAGTTTTCAAAGGTGTTTTTCACCTTAGATAGGTGAAAAAAAAAATTTCTTATGTCATTCCAATCGAAAGCCCATTTGGCATAACTGTTGCTTGAGCCTCGTTCTTACACATTTTCTTGTTGTTGCAACATAAACTCCCTCGAACTACGAAGACTAAAAATAAGGAAAAGATTGAAAAATAATAATAAAAGAAAGGTATAGAGAACCTTTCAAATAAGTGAACGGGAGGCATAGAGAATAATATGTTACAAGGTATATTTCTATGGTGGTGTTATAGAGTGTGTTAGAAGTAGAGCTGTAAAATGGGTCCAGTGGTGGAGCTAGAAATTTTAGACAGTCTGGGCAAAAATTTTACACTATTGATTATTCATGTGTTTTAATTTTCACACTCTATTTTTTACTAATTTTGCCCCTGATTTTATCTAAAAACCAATTATTAAATTGGGGAGAGTACAAAGAAAACAGGGGTTGAGCCCGGGCGCCTGCCCGGGCTAGCTGGGCCTTGGCTCCGCCCCCCAATGGGTCGGTCCGGCTCAGTCTGGAAGACTAAAACATATAAAGGGGTTGAATTGGGTCGGCCCGATTACTTTGTGGGCTGTCAAAAATAAGCCCGACCTAGTTACTAATAGGTCCGGTGGGCCAGTCAATCATTTATTTCAAAATTATAATTTTAAATTTATAAAAACGATCTAATGGATAAAAGCTACATAACGTAAGTGAAAAGTAATGATAAATATAGTTAAGTGTTATTTAAAATATTCATCAAATTAACATCCATATATACGAATCCCACGAAGATATCTATGTATATGTAGAGAGAAACTAAATATTATCTCTAATACTTATCAAAATTTCTCTTTATCTCACAACTATTTCTTTAATCATATCAATTTGAAACATATCTTCGTCCTCCCTAACTTTTCTTTTTCAATTGAAATACTCTTATTCAATTATACCTTATCTCAATATTTTTTTTCCAAAATTAACTAAAATTATTTTAAAATTAATTTTTAATAGGCAAGCCCGAAGCCCGCTTGACCGGCTTAGCCCGGCCCATGAAAAACATAAACCCGATGGACCGACCAAAAAGATAGGATTGTGTTTTTAAAGGTTTTTTGCGGTCCGGCCCACGATAAAATATAGGTCCGATAACTCGGTCCATTTGGCCGAATCTATTTTGACAGCTATAATTATAAGTAGTTGAGTCTTTAGATGCGATGATTCATAAACTTACCTCTGTTGTCAAAGCATTGTCATTAGCCAAATCATATGAAGAAAAATATACCTCATATATAACAAACCAGTAGAATTCCATTGATTGTTTCCATGATGATCAAAATAACATACTGATGAATGCAAAATCAGAAGTTAAAGTAAAAACATGTATCCTTGATGCCCTTCAAAAGACTGGAAGCCACACTTTAATTGAATCACATTCTATGCATATTTGATATATCTTGAAAAAGTTTCTTCATGGTTCAAAGAAAATTCTGCGTATAACATAAATGCTTAAAATAAATGTTTAAATGGTCTATTTGTCCCTATTAGTAAGTGTTTATGTAATTAGTTTGTTTAATCTGTTTTTTTTTTTTTAAATAGTTTCTGATTGTAAAATTTTTTAGTTTTAATCCTCAAATTTAAAATTTATAGGTTTCCTTGCGGATTTTCCTTCGAATTTTTATGTAAATTTTTATTTTAGGGACTAAAACTCAAATAATTTTAAAATTCAAGGACTATTTTTGAAAAAAAATATTAGAATCTAAAAACAAAAACACACAAAATTACAGGGAACAATAGACTATTTAAACCTATTATATATATATATATATATATATATATATTCGAAAAATCTTAAAATACATTTTTTTTCAGAAAAAAATGTGACTTCGCATGTGCATATGCGAAGCCACCTAATTTTTTTTCAAAAAAGGGTGACTACAGATATGCATGTCGAAAGTTATTCAACATAGTCTGTGCGCGAACAACTTCCCCGACTCTTCTCATTCTCTTCAAACACACCCCAAACCAAAAAAAAAAAAAACCATTCTCTCCAAATACAACAATGACATTGAAAAGCTCCATTGAAGATTCTAAAGCTCCAAAGTTCTCTAGAAGCATTCCTATTCATTCCAACTTATCCTCAATGTTCAAAAAATTGTGTAAGTTTTCTCTACTCATTAACTCACTCTCAAATTTGTTATTAGGTTTCTTAGAATATAAGACAATGTGCATGTTGATATTATTGTAGTTTAATGTTAGTGTTTAGATGTTAAAATAAAATATTTTTAAATAACCCACATACAATCGTTCATGAGCCCCATTATGGGAAGAGAATCTCACCCTTACCTTATTCAATGTGAAGTCTCCGATTGCACTTTCGATTTGGCACCATGGATGGAAATCTCCAAGCTCATTTCTCTTCCCCAAGGCTTGCCTCCTTCTCTTCAAATTTTATTTTCTCCCAAATGACAACACTACTCTTCATATCTCTAAAAACCTAATTTTTATCATTCCAATTTGGGCTTAGTATTTAACACTTCCTCTTCACAACCAATTTAGGCCCAATAAGTCTAATAACTCAAAATAACCAATATATCACTTTTAATAATATTCCAACAATATAATAAATTCCGACTTGTAAATAATATTATTCTTAATATTATTCTTCGACCATCCGACTAAAATCCGACTTTTAACTTAATAAATTCAAATACGCTTCTTAAAATAACATCGACAATCCAAATTCGACCATAACTAATCTTTAAATCCTTGGATAATTTAATTAACCAATTTAATTAAATTCGGGGCGTTACATTACACTCTATATTTTTGGATTGATCCATATTATTAGGTTTCTTCCTAAATACAAGTGCTTAGATCAAGCATGGTGGTGACTCGGATAACTAAAACTTTCAATGGTTCTGGTCGTAGAGTTCCTACCAAATGTGATAAATTTGTTGTTGAACTTGGAAAGTATCTAGGTATCCGCTAATAATTCTTTATTGTGATTTCTTTTTCTTCAAAAAATTATTTTTTTAGGAAGGAAGTTTGTCCCTCAGCCATGGCTTACTTAACTACTCAAATGAATGTGAAGTACAAATTTGTGAGTGTTTTGAGATACTAAACCAAAAAAATATATACAAAAAGTAAAGTAAATTTAGAACGATAAATCAATAAAATGCGTAAAGAAATCTTATTTGATTGATCGTATGTTTAGAAAAAATATACAAGTACAATATTAAATAGCAAACACTAGTCTTTCTAGCCAAAACTATGTGGGTTATATAATTTAGCCTTACTCAGCTAATTATGCAAATAGTGCATGATTTTCCCCACTACCGAGAATATGTGGCTCCAACATCCAGCCCGCCTTTCCCTCTCACATAATTTCTCATTTATCTGATCCACGTATGCGCTATCTCCTTTAAATGAGGTTTCACACAAATAATTATTATGGTAAGTGACGTTGTAAACAAGGAATACGCGTAATGTCAATTTGTTCGGTTCTACAGACTTTAACTGAATCTAACATCTCCACAACTTTCTTAAATTTCAGTAGACTTGAAAAATATTCGACTAACTCATTTCTAATAATTTTTGTCCTAGTCTAACATTTATTTAGCCGAGAGAAACTAAGTTGACTGTAAACTCGAGTACTAGCTAGTCGATTAAAACTAACAAGTAGTAATTATTTTTGTGTAAACAACAATAAGTTTACAAAGTAACTTAATATCAATGAAACTATAATTTTATATGATGATGACTAGTGTATGGTACATGATGAAATATGTACTCAGCCAATGGACGTCACGTTGCAATAATAAATTTCTCCTTTGTAGCCTGTAGCTGTATACAACTCAAGCTGTACAGTACATCATACTATTGTTCAAGTCAACTAACTACGAACTCAAATTTGTTTTTATGTAGTTTTTGCTATGAACTCGCCAATGCTTAAACGTATGATTTTCTTTTCTGTAACTGCAACTATCAGTTTGACCCAAAGATAAAGACAGTGTATGAATGCAAGGATGCCTTTGACCAATAATCACTCGTTTTGTTTGTTCATATTTTTCTTCTAACTGCTGCTGAGCGTTGACCGGTAAAACTATATTGACTCTATCATTGCTTTTATAAGTAAACGTCTCAAAAATTGTGTTTCTTTGTAGATATTTGTGTAATCAAATATGTTGGAAATTGATATGTTTGAATTTTGTTTAAAATGGTTTTATTATTTAGAATTTTAAAGGGTCTTTAGAACAATAGTTTCCAAATATCCTAATTACACAATTTTGACATTTCGTTTTATAAAAATGATTTTGGTGTTTTATATTTTCCTTATTTATAATTTGATGTTTTTTTTCTTAATTTTGCTTATAAAATTTATATTGAAGTGGTTTTGTTTAGTGACATGTACCAAACTCATAAATAGCATTTATTTTCTTTAAGATGGAAGTATACAAAACGCAAAACAAATCAACTTGTACATAAGAGTGATTAAAAGTCTTAAATAGAGTTTCAACTTTTTGTGTTTATTAATTTTTTTTTAATTTGAATGAAAAGTATTCTACTCATATAGTTTTCTTTTACATTAATAATAAACGAAATCACCTTAGTAGAATACATTACTTAGTAAAAGTTTTTTTTTTTTTTTTATGGTTTTGGACAACTATGATTTATTCCTCAAACAATGGGGTTAAAGTAAAATAATTTTTTTACAAAAATAGTTACATTGTTTATCCAGAATATTAAAAAATACATTGTATGCAATAAATATTGTATGGGACCTGTTCATGCTGATATTCTGCGAAGATTTATTTCATACAATGTATTTTTAATATTCTGGGTAAACAATGTACCCATTTTTGTAAAATAATAATTATTTTACTCTAACCCCTCGGTTGTTTTAAAAACCGAGATTATAGTTAAGTGTTTTTTCTTCACTATTTTCAATCAACGGCCTTAAATAAATCTTTTTCGTCGATTTAAAAGTTATCAATGCTCAAGAATCCACCATTAGTGATCCGCGTGAAACTTAAGGGACATCCATTATATAAATTCTCTTACGATATTGGAAATCTAAATGAAACATAAGAAACCTAAGGAAACTTGGAACAGTCTCTACGATGGATTGCAAGATCAGAAAATCATCTGGGTTCAAGGTTTGTTATATTAAATTTTTATTTATATCAAAAATATTTTTGATTATAGATTTTAATTATCTTACCTTTTTTTCACCAGAAACAAATACATGCAAGATCAGTACATGAAAGAGTTTCCTAGTATTTGATCTTGTCCAAAATATCAAGGAATTGAAGATCCAACATATAATCTTCATGGGCAATCATTGTAATATTCTTTGTAAATACTGTAACAAGTTTTTTTTGAAAATGTAATATTATGATAAACACTGTAACGAGATTTATTAAAAAAAAAAATTAATGACCCTTCAGTTTTTATGATAAACCGAGATAAAACTAGTTTTAATGTGTAAATAATAAAAGTGCAGAAACTGGAGTTCAAACCCATGTGATAATAAACTCTTACCTCAATGTTTTAAAAACCGATGTGTTAAGTCATTACTTTTTATGACACCCTTCGTTACCTCGATTCTTTTGTTGAGGTAAAATGCATTTCACGTTTGACGTTAGGAGCACTTTTTGTAGTAGTGCTTTTTCTATTTGTCCTTTGATCTTAAAATCTGGTGGTTGCTTGAAATAGACATCCTCTAGTGATCCATTGAGAAAAGTTGACCTCAGATTCAATTGATGCATCTTCAACCCTCTATATGTTGCAATGGCCAACATGATTCTTATTGTTTCAAGTCTAGAACCTAGTGCATAGACCTCATTAAAATCAATTCTAGTCCTTTGAAGAAATCTCTTTGCTAGTAGCTTTTATTTATACTTAAATATCTCTCTATTTGGCTTAAGCTTCAGCTTATAGACCCGTTTTACATCCATAATTCTCTTGCTTAAATGATTTACCAACTCCGATGTGTGATTGTTCTTAATTGTCTTGTCGTTCTTCCTTCATAGCTTATTGTTAATTTTCATCTTTTAGGGCTTGATTGAAGTCAGTTGGCTAACATTCTGCTATCATGGCTTCTTTAACCATGTCACCATTTTCATCGGCTTAGTAGGAAAATCTTTCATAGTTATAAACATGACTAAATAAGTTTTGGCCCTTGTTGATCTTCTAACCTCATGTTTGGTGCCACTTCACTTACTTGGGCATCTTATTGTTTCACAATTTTGCATTGGATTATTTGAATATTTCAACAAGGTTCATCATTCACTCTCATCAAATTTCATTTTGCACATCCCTACTTATCATCAGTTTATTATCATTTGATGAGAATAGTTTCTATGCTCCTGTTGAGTGATAGCCTTTTAGAATCATAACTTGACTTCTACCATCTAGATTTATTGTGAGTTACTCATGTATATGCATCTAGTAGAGTGATCCAAAGATCATGAAGTGTCCATCATTTTCTTTTAGGCCAATGTATGCTTCATAATGTGTCTTACTACTCAAATTCTTTGTTGAACATCTATTGATGAGGTGAATTTCATTTGATATTTCCTCCCCTTAGAAATGGTTTGACAATTTTCGTGCCTTGAATATGCTTATTTCCATGTTCGATATGTTTTTGTTTTTTCTCACATCAATTCCATTTTGCGATATGTCTAAGAAGCTATTATCTGATGCTCAATTCCTTGATGAGGTGAATTTCATTTGATATTTCCTCCTCTTAGAAATGGTTTGTCAATTTTCGTGCCTTTAGTATGCTTATTTCCATGTTCGATATGTTTTTGTTTTTTCTCACATCAATTCCATTTTGCAATATGTCTAAGAAGCTATTATCTGATGCTCAATTCCTTCCTTCTCATAGAATTATGCAAATTTAGTTTAAATATATTCATCATGCATCTTCGTCAGTTATCAACTCCTTGATGTCATATTCAACTTGTTTTTCAAATAACTACTTGAATCTCTGTAAATTTGTTGAAAGTTGATTTGGGATTGTGCTTCCACTTGTCACTCATGAAAGTTATGGACACAAGGTAACATACACAAAGGTAATAGATGAAATTAGGTAGGGTTAGAATAAAATTAGAGTGAAAAAAATTTTATTTTTCAATTGATCTATTTGGTTATTTTTAAAAACATGTATTACATTATTTATATAATCATACTACTAACAATTTTATACTCTAATTAATAAACACATAATAATTGATAGTAATCACTTATACAACTAATAATGACCTCATGTGTAACTAATATTAACCACGTCTAAAATTAGAAGTAACCACATATGAAACTAGTACTCCCTCCGTTTTTTATTATAAGTCGTTTTAGACTTTTCACACAGTTTAAGAAAAATAATAATTGTTGTATGAAAATGAGAAATTATGAAGGTTTTTACAAAATTATCCTTCATTAATGACATATGGAAGATAAATTTATATAATTGAAAGGAGAGAGAATAATAAATATTTAAGGATATAATAGGAAAAGTAGCATTAATTATTCATTGGAATTGTAAAGCGACTTATATTTAAATATAATTTTTTTTTTCAAAATGACTTATAATAAAAAAACGGAGGGAGTAGTAACTATATTTAATTTACAAAGATAATTTTAATAGTATTAATATAACACTTTAATAGTGCTAACCATATGTGAAACTAGAAATAACACATATGAAACTAAAACTAGTAGTAACATTTTTTTTCATGAGGAAAGGTAAGATATTCTTAGCTAACTAAATATTAGTTAATGTGATATTTTTTATCAATATTTTTAGATACAATGCCTGGTTGAATTCAAAATTATCTATGATACAGTATTCTCAGTGTGAAATGTATGAAACAAATCATTGAAGTGGCTAATTACTTGCAGAAAAACTTGCATGGATACAAACATAAATCATGAGTGTTAGGAACAACCAATAAGAAAATAGAAATTTTTTAATTTATTTAAAATTTAATTTCTTTTTTAATTGGATTCATGGGGTGGTTGTGATTGAGTAGGAGAGAGAAAAAAAATATTTTTTATTTTTTAATTAATAAAAAATTGTGATTGGTTGTTTGTATAGCCACTTGTTATGTTTGTGCTCATACAAGTATTTTTCAATTACTTGTATAAAATGTTCCCAATTTCCATCATTCGTATCACAATGTGAACATAAGTGAAAGTATTGGTTTTGGTAAACAATACGAAGTGCACTTACCAATATAATTGAAAAAGTCAACAAAAATTGAAAGAGAAAAGACCTAGTGAATTAGGGGTGTTTAAATATAAAATCTATTTAAATAATAATCGTAAATCATTTCAAAAAACTAAAAATCATTAAAAATATTAAATATGATTGAATGTATTTTGATGACATTTTATAAAAGTCATTTGATTTAGATAAAATTTCAAGTTAATTTTTCAAAATCATTCAATGATACTGAAGTGCATATTATATTTTTATTTATTTATTTTTTATTAGTATGCATGTTGTGTTAATTTACTTTTTAATAATATTTAAATTTTTTAAAATTTTATTTTTTATTTTTTAAATAATAATCAATTATTATTTCGTAATATTAATTTTTAATATGTTATATTATATAATACCTATTGTTTATTAAATTTATAATTTATATGTTCAAAAATTATTTTAAATTAAATCACATTAAATTGAATCAAATAAAATCAATTATTTTAATCAATCAATATCAATTCAAATAGTGAACTAGACTAATGTGCTTTCCAATTATTATTTAATTTATTTGGATTTTAAGAGAGTTTTGTTTGAGTTAGTGGAATATCTCACGCTTAAAACCAAAGCAATGTAGTTTGATGAGGTGGCGTAATCTGACAATGACATAGCACGTGTGGACTGTGTCGCCTTCTTCATCACACTTGTCAATGCTCACAAAACTGTTACTATTGGAATTTGTGGTGAGAACAAATTGATCACATTCATCCATCCAAATTTTTATCAAAACTTCCCAAAAAAAATCTAATAATCTAAATATCAGAGTTTTCATTTTTAGAATGTAGAAAAAATAATATATAATACATTTATATTTGAGAATAAAAGAATATACAATAATGAACTAAGAAAGTGTATCTCATTAAATCATGTTTTTAATTTTAAAATATTAATATGTCATAGCTGAGTGCACTATCTTTAATCTCTTCATATTTAATTAAAAAATTCATCACATATATTAAATTTATGAATTAATATTCAATTCGCCTCCAAATATTTTAGATGAATTTATCAAAAAATAATAATAATTTCAGACGAATCAAAAAAAGATTCTACAAAATGAAAAAATATAAATTTTTCATATAATATGAAGAAAAAAAATTTATATAATTAAAAGTAGAAAGAGTGTCTATAATAGTTTTTCTATAAATTTACAAAATTAATAATACTAAATTTCTTATATAAAATAATAATAAATATTTCCGAATATAAAAGTAATTATTTTTAAAATATCTATATATAAGTGAAAACATTAAAAATAATATTTACATAATTTCTTATATGTCAAAATATATTTAATTTATACATATGAACAATAAAAAAATATTTTTACAATGTCAATAAATTATAATTATTCAATTATTAAAAACTTCTTACTTTTATCCTAATATTTTAATAAATTATACTAATAGTGGGTTGTTGGTTGTGATTTTCTATAAGTCTAAATATTTTGACCATGCATAAAAATTAATTCTATGTCAAAATTGCAATGGCCGGAGAAAATATAATAAATAGATAAAAAGAAAACCAAATTGTATGTTGAAAAAATAAATAATAAAAAAGAAAAGACAAAAAAAAAGAAAGTAAATTGAGATAGTGGGCTTCAAAGACTTAGGAGCCAAGAGGAATAGAAATTTCATATATAAATAAGTAGGTGGTATTGCTCTATCTTAACTTGTTATGCTCATAATCTTGTGAACTCTCAAGTTTCTTCATCTTTCTCTCTCTCTATCTCTTTCTCTCTCAATATCAATTTGATTCCTCCATTTTTAAGGTAGACTTTATAGGCATTTCCAACATTTGGTAAAACAAAATATGGGAAGACAACCTTGTTGTGACAAAGTTGGTCTGAAAAAAGGTCCATGGACAGCTGAAGAAGATAAAAAGCTCATCAATTTCATCCTCACTAATGGCCAATGTTGCTGGAGAGCTGTCCCTAAGTTAGCAGGTCTCCTCTCTATAATATCGTAGTTTTAAATTGCAGTTGCAGTTGAATCACAGCCACACAGTCAGTCGCAGTTAGAAATAACTTTATGACTAATGTGATCAAAACATTAAACATGAATTGAATATTTTTTTTAGTATGTTATTTAAGAGTTTCAAGTTCATTTACATTTTAAAATTTTTTTCAATATTTTTGACCTTGGCTAAAATATTTTATCAAATTCATGCAGGGTTATTAAGGTGTGGAAAAAGTTGCAGACTTAGATGGACAAATTACTTAAGGCCTGATTTAAAGAGAGGACTTTTATCAGATTATGAGGAGAAAATGGTCATTGATCTTCATGCTCAACTTGGCAACAGGTTCTTATCTTTCACACTATCCATTATTACATTTACTCTGTTTCCTCTGTTTTTTCCTTCTGTTCTGCATGCTTTGTAATTAAATCTTAAAACCTTAATTAACTTATTAACTAAACGACAATACAGTAATCTTTTAAAATATTTGACTATCTTTATCTAAGATAATCATTTAAACATTTTTTAATCATGCAAAATACAATACCTTAATCAAATTTAATCATTTCTATAATACACGCTCTTCATATTGCACTTTGTTTATTCATCACAAAAAGAAAGCATGGTCCCATAATATATATAATATATATAATAAAATTAAAAGACGTATAAAAAATTGTAGACCAAGTATATATTTTTTATCTTTATGTTATCTTAATTTTTTTTTAAAGTAAAGGAAAAGAAAATATCCATGATTGCTGTTTTATAAAGTTGACTCCAAATGGGAAACGTAATGTTGAATAAGAAATGTTAGCCATGTTTGTCTTATAGTTTAATGTTTCTTCTTTCTTAACTTCAATGACATTTGAAAAAGATAGTAACTTTCTTAATCACCATGAACTCATCATTTAATATTTTTTTTAATATAATCACTTTTTTGATTATAATTAATTACATTAAATAATTAAGATACTTCGGTATTGAGTTTGAAATGTGTTAATGTTGTGTCTGATATCTGTGTCAGAAGATTGATTACCGACTAATAGATTTTAATATTTAGTCTAAAATGTGTCAGTGTGGTGTCTGATATCTGTATAGTATCAGATGATGAAAGATTATTATTAATGTGATTATAATTAATAATGATATATTTTTTTCTTATGCAGATGGTCAAAAATTGCTTCTCATTTACCTGGAAGAACGGATAATGAGATTAAGAATCATTGGAATACACACATAAAGAAAAAGCTTAAGAAAATGGGAATTGATCCTGTTACACACAAGATATTATTCACTAATGAAATAGAGCAACCTCAAACAAAATCTGAACAACAACATCAACAAGAATCTTCCCCTATTGAAGAACATGACACAAACGTTGTTGAATCCGAGAATGAGAAAAACAAAGAACCACAAAATCCAGAAACCTCATTTGATTCATCAACCATAACTGAAGAACAAGACCAAATTATGACACCACTTTTTGACTCATTGGAACTAATAAACGAGTTCTTAACAGAAGAGGTTCCAATAGTAAAACCAGATGAAATTATAGTTCCATGTGTCCCTTCATCTTCATCAACTACAACTATAACTACAACATCATCATCTTCTTCTTCAAATTCATCTAACTTTCTTGAAGACTTGCTACTACCTGATTTTGATTGGTCACATGATAATAATAATAATATTGAAAATAGTGAAAATAATAATAATGATATTAACGTGGCATTATGGGATGATGACTTTATTAGAGATTGGGATTTTGTGATTAATGATGATGATAATGGTGACAGAAAGCAAGTATTTGATGCTCCTCAAAATCAGTATCCAAGAGTGGTCATGGATTCAGAATCATGGGCCTATGGATTGTTTTGATTTTAATATTATTATATTTAACAATGATCATAGCATTTACTTGTAATGTTCTTGTAGGTTGTTTCAATGAATAAAGAGTGAATTGGACTTCATAGAAAATAGAAACTTTTGTGGTGTGTTTGGGACAGTTTTAATGTTTATCCATTTTTATTTTCCAAACTTTATACCTTATGATACAAATGCAAAAATATAATAATTATGTATAAGTAAACGTGTCGATTTGTTGTTTCTCATAGTCATGCATACTTGAATTGTTATGTCACTCAAATGATGTTTATCTTCTTTTTTTTGTCACAAATTATTTTTTCTTGACTTGCAAATTTAAAGAAAATATTTAAATAATAATAATTATAATAAATTATCTTTTTATATACTTTAGGGCTATAGTGACAGTCTTATTAGTCTTATTATTATTGTAACTTACTATTGTATTGATAGTGCATTTGATGAAGGGTGTTTCACAACCTTTATCAGAAAAATTTAAATTCGAAAGAGTTTTAACAGAACATAAATCTGACTCTAATTTTTCTATCTATCTCTATTCTAAAATTTCTCTCATCGCACTAATTATTTCATCACTAATGGTACATTATAGATCTTGAGAAGAAAAAGCCGGATGCATATAATCGATTGATGCGGAGTTGTACTCGGTTTGACCCCTTTGACAATATCAAATAGAAGGAACGTATAATCGATTACAGATTTAATGTAATCGGTTATGCTCTGGTTATAACTAGTTACAGTAGAAACAATAGTGTTCTGTGAGATATTGGATCAAACTCTAGTATGGCCGAAGGGTAGCTTCTTGGTTCGACAGGGTTAAGCATGAAGTCGAAGGTTGCTCACATGCAGGTGTTGAAGATGCTAGGGTTGTTAACATGTTAAATTAGGTTTTAGTGTTTAAATCCTAATTTGTTAAGTTAGCTTGTTTATTAAGTTGGCTTGTGTAATGGGCCTTGCTGAAAAAGCCCATTAGTTAGTATGTTAGGTTTTATTATAAATAGCATACTAGTCTCTCATCATTGCTAAGCTGCAAATCCTAATTTAGGGTGAGAGAGGTTATTTGTTATTCTTGTAAACTTGTAATCTTGTTTTAAGAGAAAGAGAAAGAATAGCAGTTATAACCAATTCTTGTGTTCCTTTTCTTCCTTGTCCTTTATTCTTCCCTTGCATTATACTTTGTTCTTGGTATTGAATTCACAACAAATTGGTGCGGTGAGCGTGGAGAAGATGCCTTCAACAAAGTATGAGATTGAAAAGTTCACCGGAGTGAATGATTTCAGTCTGTGGCGCTTGAAGATGAAAGCCCTACTGGTTCAGCAGGGTTGTTTGGAAGCGTTGAAGGGAGAGGCAGCCATGAATGCAGAATTGACGGTAGCGGAGAAGACGAATATGATCGAGAAAGCACACAGCGCAATTTTGTTGAGCCTTGGTGATAAGGTTCTCCGGCAGGTATCAAAGGAGACGACGGCATCAGGTTTATGGGTGAAACTTGAAAGTTTGTATATGACCAAATCGCTGGTAAATCGACTCTACCTGAAGCAAGCTTTGTATTCATTCAAGATGATTGAAGACAAAGTATTGGCTGAGCAGTTGGATATGTTCAACAAGCTGATTCTTGATCTTGAAAATATTGATGTGAAGATCGATGATGAAGATCAAGCGCTGTTACTATTGTGTTCTTTGGCTCGATCACATGCTCACTTCAAAGAAACTCTCTTGTATGGAAGGGAGTCCCTGACGTTTGAAGAAGTTCAATCAGCCTTGTACTCTAAGGACTTGAATGAACGAAAGGAGCATAAACCTTCGACTGTTGGCGAAGGTTTGGCCGTTAAAGGAAAACTCTTACGAAAGGATGGTAAGTTCGACAAGAAGAAAGGCAAAAGCCAGTCGAAGTCTTACAGTGGCGAAGCATCTGGCATTCGATGCTACCATTGTAAGAAGGAGGGTCACACAAGAAAGGTGTGCCCTGAACGCCTGAAATATCATGGAGGTAAGGAAAATGGCAACGCTGCCATTGTTCAAGATGATTTCGAATCACCTGATGTTCTTGTGGTTTCAAGCAGTGACTCTAAGAAGTAGTGGATTATGGATTCAGGTTGCACTTGGCACATGACTCCAAACAAAGACTTGTTCGAGGAATTATGTGATCAAGATGGTGGATCAGTATTGCTGGGAAACAACAAGGCTTGCAAGATTGCAGGTGTTGGATCTCTGAGATTCAAGCTCCATGATGAGTTAATAAGGTTGTTGACTGAAGTCAGGTATGTTCCTGATTTGAAGAGAAATCTGCTTTCTCTTGGTGAATTCGACAAGAAAGGATATGTTTTCCAAGGAGAGAAAAGTATCCTAAGAGTCATGAAGGGTTCGAATGAAGTCTTGAGAGGCGTGAAGAAACAAGGCTTGTATACCCTTGAGGCTGAAGTTGTAAGTGGTTCGACAAATGTTGCATCCACGAAACCTTTGTCGAAAATAGAAATCTGGCACATGAGATTGGGCCATGTCAGTGAAAGGGGTCTGGTCGAATTAGGGAAACAAAATCTGCTTGGTGGAGACAAAGTCGAAAAGCTGAAGCTTTGTGAATCCTGTGTACTTGGAAAATCTTGCAGAGTGAAGTTCAACAAAGGCAAACAAAGAACACATGAATCCCTTGATTACATCCATGCTGATATTTGGGGGCCTGCAAGGTGTCCATCACATTCAGGAGCAAGGTATTTTCTATCCATAGTAGATGATTATTCCAGAAAATTATGGGTATTCATCCAGAAGACTAAGGATGAAACTTTTGAGAATTTCAAAAGTTGGAAGACTCTGGTTGAAAATCAGACTGGCAGAAAGGTCAAGAGGTTGAGAACCGACAATGGCCTTGAATTTTGCAATGAGGCATTCGACAGTTTTTGTGCTGCCTCTGGTATTGCAAGGCATAGAACTACTGCAGGTACTCCACAGCAAAATGGTTTGGCTGAAAGGTTTAATCGAACTATTTTGGAGAGAGTCAGATGCATGTTGACTAGTGCAGGGTTAAAGAATGTGTTCTGGGCTGAGGCTGTTTCGACAGCAACATATCTGATAAACAGATGTCCTTCGACAGCGTTAGATATGAAGACACCTAAAGAAGTTTGTTCGGGACATCCACCATATCTCGACAAACTGAGAGTATTTGGCTGCATAGCCTATGCTCACATTAGGTAAGACAAGGTCGAACCTAGAGCTCTGAAATGCATGTTCATGGGATACCCTGAAGGAGTCAAAGCTTATAGGCTATGGTGCCTAGAGCCAGGTCACAGGAGGTGTATTACCAGTTGTTTATGGTGATTTCCGGTAAACAACCGCTAGTCTTCCAAACTATAATAAATATGATTTGGTTACTCGCAGGATCGACTAGATTGATCCTAGGACACATAGTCAAGAAGATTGTCATCAACGTTCATTCGAACCATATTCATTATTTGTCTTCTTCAATAAGCGTTGTTCGATTAAAGAACAAATAGTCTTGACAATCACTTTGTTATATATAAATGTGACTTCAGCGAAAAGATAAGTAACATAACATAGAAAATTAAAAGGACTATTGAAACGTAAAGAATCTTAAACTGCAGAAATGTTAAAGACTTTGAAAGTAAATAACATGAAAGTAATTCGAAAGTAAATGACATTAAAGTAAAGATACAGAAATGTAAATGGCAAGAAGTAAACGAAATGCAGTAATTCTGGAAGATATTTAAAAACAAAAGATAATACCCATGTATTAAAATGGTGGTGTCATACGTACATTTTCTCAGCGAACTCTTTCTCTTAACGCTTGATACTTGAGTAAATATGTGAGTGATTTGTACAAAATGAACACACAGAATCCTAACATTAAGACTCCTATTTATACTAGTTTCGACCTTAACGGTCCTATACTAATCTGCTGCCACGTTTCTCATAAGAACTTCTAGCGATGCCATCTGTTACTTGGACAGTTACGAAACCGTCTTCGAATTTCAAATCTTCCCGCCTGAGTCTGTCTTCGACGCGTGGCAGTGTATTAAACAAACACTACGAAAAAAAACGCTAAGTAGTAATACTTGAATATATTTATAAATTTGTCTAAGTCCCCGAAGACACATACTTTTCACTAGCTTTCAGTATTCATTATCTTCATAGTGAACTTAGAAATCTTTACTCTCGAAGCATGACCATCAGTAGCCATTCTTTTATTTTTAAGGGATGGCCATCAGTAACCATCTTTCCTTCGATTTTCTACTTCTTCGAAGGATAAATACTACAAAACGAAATCTTCAGCTAACAAATTGCCCCCAATAAATGCCTGTTTCGAGAGTCAACGGAAATAGGCGTTTCTTGTCATTATAAGATTTCGCTCTTTATTGATCTTTGAGAGTTCCAAGACTGCTGACTAACGTCATAATCATTGATGACCCTGTTTCCGAAACGTCTTGTCATTTTCAAAGATGTCTTCTCATAACTTACATTCCCACGTTTTAACCTTACTTCTTGATCATTACTCCTACATACTAGGAGTGAAGCTAACTTTATTCGACCGCCGTTGGATTAAATCACCAGCCGCCACGTTTTCCTTGGATTTTACCCAAAAGATTTTAAAAAGGGTTTCCGTTAAACCTTTAAATACTTGATCTTGCACTTCTACACAATCTTTCATTCCTATTTCTTCATCTTCTTCAAAAAACCAAACATCTTCAATCTCTTGAAAATCTCGCTCTCTTAATCAGAAACTTCTCTATGGCTTCATCTTCAAATGTTCTTCAACCTGCTCTGAAGCTCCAATCAACAACACGGTCTGGGGAACAAGAGCACGTTCAAAACCCTAACACCGAAGAAATACGCGCTATTTACGCTTCCCAGGTAATCATTCCCTTTGAACTTTCTGGAAAATCTCTCGCTTTTATGGGTCCATTACCAGGTGAAAATATCCCATCTCTGAATAAATTCTTCCCTGCTTATTACAAGACTAGACCATTAGTTAGCAAAATTAGGATAGATGAAGATGGCTGTTCTCCCTCAGGAAAATCCGCTAACATGGAAGAAACTCCAACTGTAACTCCTTTAGCTTTAGCGAAAATTAGGTTAAACTATATGACCAACTCTGTAAAAGTGTTTAGGTCAATTCCTTTGGCCAAAGATCCTGATTTGTACTATGCCTGGTTAGAAAAAGTAGAGAAACAGAAAGAATCCTTCTGGAAATCGTTAGGAATATACGATTTGATTCAACTGTCAAAGACAGGTTTAGAATACAACCAACCCATGTTAGTAGCAGCGGTTCACTTTTGGGATGCTTCTCACAACACTTTCCATATCCCCTGTGGAATGGTTACCCCTACTCTTTTTGATGTGGCTGCGATTACAGGACTTCGACCAACTGGCGAAACCTTCGATCCTAACGAAATGGATAATGATACTATTAGTTTTAATGACTCACAAGTCACTTATACTGCATTCATCCAGAAGCATCATATTACCACCGAAACGGCAGTATCCGATGAAGAACATATTGCTTTTCTAGCGCTATGGCTTTCACGATGTGCCTTCTGCTCAAGATCTATTCAAGTTGCAAAGAGATACCTTTGCATGGCTAATCAGTTGCATGCTGGAAAAAAGCTCAACCTCAGCCAACTGCTTTTAGGGTCTCTTTATGAAAACCTCAACGAAGCTGCAACCCTCACCAAGAATTTCAAATCCGGTAGTTTACTTTATGCTGGCCCTTTCTGGCTATTACAACTGTGGCTTAATGCTACATTCGAAACTCATCTTCCCTTTCGAGGAAACGTCAATGAGGAGGATAGCAAAATCAAGAATCGAACTATAGAAGGGACCAGGTTAGCTTACCTAACTCCAAAAGAAGAAATTGGAAAGCTTCGTGAACACTTCTTGGCGTATTCAATGATGTTTGCCCGGCGTAACCAGTTCGATCCTTCTATGGCCCCCTTTGTACACAGAACAATAGGTCCTGAATGGTTTACTCGAAAATTCCCATCAACATCTCAGGATCAACAAACTGAGTCTATGGAAATTTGGGAAGCCTTTCTGACTCCAAGGTTATTTTCCCATCGCCTTCGACCATCAAAAGGTCAATGTATTCTCATGTGCTACCAACCAAATTTGGTCTCGAGACAGTTTGGGTTGGTTCAAATAAAACCCAAGTGTTTATATGAGAAAAGAAACCATATGTGTTTCCATACCTTGTACTTGACTGAAGAAGAATGTAAACAAAAATCAACAAATACGTTGGCACCACCAATCTTCCTCCTGTCTCTTTCGAACCTGCTTTTTATTCTACACCAAACTTTCATCAATGGTGGACGGATTATTATAGCTCCCAAATCTTTGATGTTGATAGCCTTGCTCAAGAACTAACTGCAGCTTTTACTGATGTGCAGGAGAATTTTCAAAAAGGTACTTCAACTCATATTAAAGAAATCCAAGCTTTTCAAAAATTCTTTGAAACTATCTACAGGCCTGATGATCTTAGTCGGACCGTTCGTGAGGCTGCAGTCATTTTGCGCGAAAAGTTTTCCGCCAGACTGGATAAGTTGAAGTTGCCCTCGTATGTTCGACCAGAACTACGTTATGAAGTGGCTTTCAAACTTAATCCTCCAAAATTCCCTCCACTACCAAGTGCTGATTTTGGTGTGGCTCTAAGTCCTCCTTTCCGAGACTGGTTCGTGTGTGGGAATGCTCTCAAAATTCTTCGAGAGAGTACCAAAAAACGCGTTGAACGAGTGGTTCCGACTAAGCATACCTTGGATACTTTCAAAGGACATCTTCATATAGATCTTAAACATGTTCGTGTCCTGACCCCAATACCTGAAGGTTTGGATTAAGACAATCTTTTCGACTGACTTTTCTTTTCTTTGCTGATATACTGATTTCAGTTTCAACTACAGCTGTTGCACGAAGGAGGAAGATCAAGGAAGCTTCTGCCCAAAAAGATTCTGGGACATCTAAGAGCAACAAACCAAGCGAAAGTGATTCCATCGTTACTGGCAAGAAGCCCACGGTACATACTCATCTCATATTCTTGATTTTGTACAATCTGTGAGTAGTATCCATCTTACTTATCGTCTATTTGCCAGAGCTCGAAACCCCCAACAGGTTCGAAGCGGAAAGCTTCCTCGACAGCTGCCTCAGATGGCGAAGATAAATCCCCTCCCCAAACTAGACAAGGACACAAGAAGAGACAAAAAGCTGTTACCCCTTCAAGAAAAGGGAAAAGGATAAGCCCCTCTAAAACTGTTTCTCCTGGTGATAAGGCGTCCTCTGAAGAGTCTCCTTTGAAAACTGCTAGTAATGCTTTCGTTGTGGAAAGTCATAATTCAAGTCCAGACAATATCCCAACCAAGGTATTTGGGTTCCACCCCACATATTATCTTGTGATCTTAACCAAATAATTAAACTGACATTTACCTTGTTATTGCAGGAAGACGCTGGCACTGCCACTTCAGGTTTCAAGGACCATGGCTTTACCATTAATGTTGACAAACTTTACGGTAATTGTCAAACTTTAACTTTCGTTAACTAAACCCCTCAAAGGCTTATCTTTATGACTAACTTTGCTCTGTTTAACATAGGTACCTCTCAAAATCAAACTCATGTTCTCTCGCCAGTCTTTGAAGACGTTAGGCCAATTGCTACCATATTGCCTAATGAACCAGTCGAAGAAAGTCACTCCACTGACGAATCCCCACCTACTCATCAAGACAAAAATTTGGAAGAAGATCATCCATTCTCAGGCAGCGACAATGTGAACCCCCAAACACATGACAGTGAAGATACTGCGTCGGAGCAAGATGCTATGGAAGAAATTTCTCAACCAGAAAAACAAGATCCTCAAGGGACTTCGACTCTTGATACGAAAACCATTCCTGAGACAACTCCGACGCTTGCCCCCGTGAAGCCTACTCCTTTGGAGCTGGAACAACTTAAGCAAACTGATCCTCTTAGTTTCTTAAAGGCCATCATGGATGCGAATACTTCTTCGCCTTCGGAACTTAATGTCTCTCCAGCTGCAACTGTAGAATCTAGTGATAAAGAAGATATTCCTAGCCTCCTCCGACAAATAAAAGAGAGATTCTTTGGGGTCAATCTTGTAGACGTCCTCAACCGGGAACCTATTAAGAGTCACAACTTAAATCAACTTCTAAAGAAGGTAGATTTGCTTCAAGTTTCCACAGAAGTTTCAGAGGTAATTGTTCTGTTGGGCTCGCTACTCGAGCAACTCCAAGCCAACATTCTTCGAAAGCAAAATGTCGAAAAAGAGCTATCTGAGACAAAGGCCTCTCATGACTCTTCATGGAACTCTGCTGTGGACGCAACGAAACAAGGTGAGGCCCTCAAGCTTAAACATTCAGAAAATCAGAAGGCCTTTGATGATTATGAGAAGAACATCAACTCCTGGAAACAAGAGATAAAGTCACTCGAGGACAAGATAAAAGAAGCTGAACGTTGTCAGGCAGCCATACAAAAATCTAACCAACAAGATTTGCTCGAAGTGGTGCAGTCGGGAATTAGACATTTCGAGACTGCACAGAAATTAGTGCCAGAAATCGAAAGATTGAAGAAACAACGGGCACTAATTGAGCTTCGTATGTCTTCGTGGGAGACTCAATACTTGAAGATCAAAACGGATCTCCCTAAGGATTTTAACTAGATGATTTCAGTCCTGTTACTTGTTGCACCTTTGTTTTGTAATCGAAACTACTGTAGACTCATAATATTTGTATGCTTGACTCCCATTTATATCTATAATGTTTGCCAGCATTACTTTTAGCGAATCTAAACATTTCTGCCAAAATATATCTTTAGATTCTCTACAGTGCTTTTTATTTAATGCAACGTGTAGAACCTGAACATCTTTCGCAGCATCCTTGCCTCTAGACTTGACGTTTCCCCTTCTCTAGCCATAATCATTATTAAATAGTGACGTCACTTTCTCCAAAACGTCGGTTTAAGACGTGCGTGCATCAGTTTCATGATTACTTCTCAACTTCCAAGGGCGGGAAACGGCGGAAGCCATAACTTCTTTCTTTGGAAAACCAACCGCAGTCCAATCACTCATTAACAATTAAAAATCACCCTTCAGTATTCCCAGTCTATATAAAGGGTCAAATATTGTCTTCATTTCTTCATTCATGCGCTTTCTCTCCAAACCAAACACAGAAAAAGAAAACACACAACTTCTCTCTCAGAACACCTTTCTTATCTTGCAATGGCTGAAACTCTCTTCTTTAACGACATCAAAGCCCTCATCAGAGGCGAGTTCAGACTCTCTGAGGATGAACTTGTTCGTCATTTTATCAATATCGAAAACCTCTTTGTCAACCAAGAACTGGACTTCTATTTTGAAGAAGTCTTGGAGGGTGCTATTTACCCCAACATGGTGGCAGAATTCTGGATGAATGCGTCTTTACGCATAGATCCTGAAGGTAGGACCACCATTGATTCTGAAATTCGACACGCTCGTCTCAGCATCACTCCCACCACTATTGCCAACCTAATAAGATGCAATAACTCTGGTGCAACTTTTGATGACAACAGTTTCAGCATGACTACTCATCTCATGTTGAGAACTCTTATGGATAATGATCGCTTCAGTGCCAAAGTCATCAGGATCTGGCACCAAATGCTCGTGGGGAACTTCCAACCTCGGCGGATCGATGAAAACAACATCATGGTTGAAGACTTGGAGTTCATCCTCTGTGGTCTTCGAGGGAGGAAAATTAACATTCCTTTAATGATCTTTAAAGGACTTGTTAAAGCTGTCTCTATCGGTGTTGACCGTCGAGGGAGTGTGACTTGTCTTCCCTACGGGAGACTCCTCAGTTACATTTTCCTGAAGAAAGGTGTAGTGAGGCGGATGCGTGGCTCTGGAGCCAGGGATATGTTCGAAGCTGAACCTTCGCCTGTGCTGTCCTTGGAAGGCTTGGACCAAAGGATCAACTAGCTAGTTTTTTCTTTATTTATATGCCTTTTTTTCTTTCTTTTTTTTTTAATCTTGGATCCTGTTCTTTGGATCCCTTGTAATGCATGTACTTCCATGCTTTTAAATGAAAAACACTTTTGGTGTCTCCTTAGACTCTTTTCCTTCCATTTAAAATTTATTCTGATCGCAAAGCCATTTTGATCAACGTAGCGTATATGTTTTGACACATGCCTGACCATTTTGGCTTTTCGTAGTACCCTGAGTATCTACGTTTTTGCAATCCTTACTTCGTACATACTTGGTTTATATCTCTTCAAATATTTCCCGTTTACTCTTAAGATCCTACGATCTTCTGCTAATTCTTCAATTTCGTAAGCATTGTTCGAGAATACTTTCAAGATTCGGAAGGGTCCTTCCCAATGTGGGGACCATTTACCAAGTGCCTGATTCTTTCGATCTATAGGTAAAATAACTTTCCAAACTAAGTCATTATTAACAAAAGTTTTACCTTTCACCTTTTTATTATATGCTCTGGACAGTCTTTCCTTTTGCCTTTTTATCATTTCCAGCGCCCGAAGTCTGTCTTCGTCCAAATCTACTAACTCATTCATCATTAACTCCCAGTATACGTTGGGAGGAATGTCTGCTTGTCTTTGTATTCTTACCGATTGCAAACATATCTCAATTGGGAGTACTGCATCATGTCCAAACGTCAACTGGAAAGGAGTTGTATTTGTGGCTTCTTTTGGAGATGTCCGACAAGCCCAAAGCGCTTGATCTAAAGTCTTATGCCAATTCTTAGGTTTCTTTCCCACATGTTTCTTAATAAGGCCAATTATTATTTTGTTTGCTGCTTCAACCTGTCCATTTGCTTGGGCGTAATAAGGTGTAGAAGTAAATAACTTGAAACCTATTTCTCTGGCAAAGTCTTGTATTTTTCGTCCAGTAAAGACTGATCCCTGATCAGTTGCTATACTTTCTGGGATTCCAAACCTATATATAATGTGTTTCTGAATAAACTCAATCACAGCCTCTTGATCCACATTTGCCAGTGGTATTGCTTCGACCCATTTTGTGAAATAGTCTATTCCTACCAAAATGTACCTTTGACCTTTAGATGACTTGGGGTGAATTTCTCCAATCAAATCTAATGCCCATCCCCTGAAAGGCCATGGTTTTACTATCGTACTTAATTCGTTTGCTGGAGCGTGTTGGATACCTGCATGTTCTTGGCACTCTTGGCACCCTTTCGCAAACTCTATGCAATCCTTTAACATCGAAGGCCAATACATCCCATAACGAAACAAGAGCCATTTCATTTTGTGCCCTGCTTGATGTGCACCACATGCCCCACTATGTACGTTCGACAGAGCCAAATATGCTTCTGCTTCACCTAAGCATTTCAACAATACCCCTTCAGGAGTTTTCTTGAATAATTCATTTCCCATCAAAAAATATGACAATGCTCTATACTTGATTCTCCTGTCTGTATCCGTCGAAGGGTTTTTTAGGTAGCTAATAATTGGACTCTTCCAATCTGTGTCTGCCAACGAGTCTATATTTAGTATTTCGAATTGTTCTTTGTTGGCATAACCCAATTGTGAGTTCTCTAGATCACTTGGCGAAAGTTTAGTAAACATTGCTCTTCCTCTTACTTCAATCAATTCCTCCAACTTTTCTTTTGATACTTTATATCCTGAAGCTAATTGTGCCAAGTCGTTTGCTTCCTGGTTATTCACCCTTGATACGTGTTTTAATTCCACATATTCGAATTTCTTGAGTAGCCTATTTGCGATGACAAAATACATGATCAAATTCTCTTTGATACACTTGTACTCCTTTGTCAATTGTTTGATGACCAATTCGGAGTCTCCTTTAATTTCGACTCTGGTTGCCCCCAATTCTAACAAAGTCTCAAGTCCAGCAATTAATGCTTCGTATTCAGCTTCATTGTTGGAGCATAATGGACCTTCGATTTTAAACTTGAGCTTTGTTGGAATTCCATCAGGAGAAATTATCAATATTCCAACCCCAGTACCCTCTCTATGCGTTGAACCATCGAAGTATAACTTCCAAGGTTTTAAGTCCACATAATGCTGATGATTCTCAACCACCGCATGGTCGACAATGAAGTCTGACACAATCTGACCTTTCATTGCCTTGAGAGGCTGAAATATTAATGAATATTCAGTAAGGGCCAAAGCCCATTTGCCAATTCGACTATGTAGTATTGGCTTAGATAACATATGTTTAATAACATCACAATGAGATGAAACGTAAACATCAACTGGCTTTATATAATACTTAAGTTTGATACAGGAGAAATACAAACAAAGGCAGAGTTTTTCTATATCAGTATATCTAGTCTCTGCATCATTGAGTACTCTACTTAAGTAATAAATGGCTCTCTCGATGCCATTCTCATCCTCCTGGGCAAGCATGCTGCCTATTGTTTTATCTGATGCTGAAATGTATAGGCGCATGTGCTTCTTCCCATTTGGGGGAGACAGAATTGGTGGACAAGTCAAGTATTGCTTTATCTGATCGAAAGCTTCTTGATGTTCAGCACGCCATTCGAATTTTTCTTGCTTAAGCCGAAGTAGAGGTGAGAAAGCTTGCGTGCGTCCACTCAAGTTAGAGATAAATCTCCTTAAGAAATTTATCTTGCCCAATAATGATTGTAGTTCTTTCTTCGTGGATGGGGACTTGGTTTCCCTAATGGCTTTCGTCTTGTTCTGGTTAATTTCTATCCCTTTTTTGTGGACTACGAACCCCAAGAAATCACCTGCCTGCACAAAGAAAGCACATTTAAAGGGGTTCATCTTCAAGCCATATTTCCTCATTCTTTCGAATGATTGGCTCAGATGATCGAGATGACTCATACCCGAGGTAGATTTTACCACAATGTCATCTATATACACTTGCATGAATGTTTCTATAAAGTCATGAAATATAGAATTCATTGCTCTTTGATAAGTTGCCCCAGCGTTTTTCAAACCAAAAGGCATCACAACCCATTCGTAAGTGCCTATTGCCCCTGGGCAACGAAATGCTGTCTTGGATACATCATCTTCTGCTATAAAAATTTGATTGTATCCCGAATATCCATCCAACATGCTTAAATACTCAAAACCTGCAGCTGAGTCTACTAGCATTTCTGCTATAGGCATGGGATACTCGTCTTTAGGAGTAGCTGCATTAAGGTCACGAAAATCTATGCATACTCTTAATGAGCCATTCTTTTTAATTACAGGTACTATATTAGCAATCCACTCAACATACCTTGTAGTTTGGATAAATTTGCACCGTAAGAGTCTTTCGACCTCTGCTTTAATCTTCGAGTGAATCTCTGGCGCGAATCTTCTGGGAGTTTGCTTTATGGGCTTCTTCCCTTCTTTTATTGGTAATTTTAGTTCGACTAAATCCCTTCCTAGACCAGGCATCTCATCATAGTCCCAAGCAAAACAATCTCTGTTTTCTTTCAGCATTTTGATGACCGTTGCTTTCAATTCTGGTTCTAGTTTCGCGCTGATATATGTTATCCTTTTTTGATCATTGTCTCCAAGATTTACTTCTTCAAGTGGATCTTGGGCCAACATCTTTATATTCGGCGCCATTGGGTCTTTTTCGAACCCCAAAGGTTCCTCGTCGTATATTGCATCCAACCTTTGGTTTGGTTCTTCTCTTATGATCTCTTCGTCTGGAGCCGTGTGTTCAGGGAGTTCGAAACTCGCACGTATCTCCAATTCTGTTATTCCTTCTTTGGTTAAAACTGCATCTATCTTTGTATCTGATAGTTCGGCTTCGAGAGCCGCCTTCCTTTTGTTCTCTGCCACATAGGCCGAAATCTTTTCGAAGAACGAAGACTCAGACATGATTAATGTCATCGTCCCAGCCTGTTGGCCGTACTGTCGGATAATTCTCCAATGGTGCTGTATCTGGTGGACCATCCATGATCTCTCTATCCCATTGGAATCCATTTGGGTGTAAAGTTAAATAGTACAATGCATTTTTATTTGGGGTATACATCTCTTCTGCAGCATGACAAGGGCCTATGTTTGCCAGGTTCCTGTCGAAGTTGGTCTTGTTCACCTGGTTGACCTCAGCCATGTAGTAACTCTGATCACCTTCGATATTCTCCACTATACCATCTTCTCTCCAAATTGTCACCCTCTGATGCATTGTTGAGGGCACAGCTGCTACCCCATGAATCCATTCCCTACCAAGCAAAAGGTTGTAGTTTGCCTTTGCTGGTATAACCATGAACATGGTTGGCCTGGTAACTGAGCCTACTGTCAAATTGACTTGAACAACTCCCAGTGTTTGTCCTATTTTGCCTTCGTAGTTAGATAAAACCATGTTATATGGCCTTATATCCGTATCGAACATACCAATTCTTTTTAGCATGTATTGAGGCATTAGGTTCACTGCTGCTCCCCCATCAACTAGGACTTTATTAATGCCAACGTTCTCAATCTTAGCCCTGATATAGAGTGGCTTCAAATGATTTCGCATACCCTCATCAGGCCTTTCGAAGAAAGCATTCTGTTCTTCTACTGCACCATTATTCAGCACATAGTAACACACAGGTTTGTGTTTTGTCATTTCTTCGATATCAGCCTCTTCACAGTCTTCTACTTCAGTTTCCTGATTAAACTCGTGAGGGAGTACGGAAACAACATTGCAATTCAAGTTTATAGATGACACTCCATCAGAATCAAAATCATTTGTCATTCTATCCTCTTCTTTCCAAGAATTTGAACGCATCTTTTCTTCTTCATCCAAGAGTTTTTCAGCTTCGAATAATCTGCGTTCCACCGGAGGTTTGTTTGACTTTGCCCCCTGGTATGGGACTTGGTTGCTACTAGATTCTCCAGCTTCTCTTGGCCTATATTCCTTCTGAGCCTTTTTTATTCTCTGATGCCTTCTCCACTGGGACCGAGACATAGGATTTTTTCCTTTATAATTCTCCAATCGATACGCCTCTCGATTTGGTCTTTGAAATTGTTTCCTATATGCCATTGCAGTTCTACCACCTTGGTCCCAACTTCGCCATTTGTTGGTTCTTGCATCAGCTTGCACCCACCTATCCCTTGGCGCATCTGCAGGGATTCTGAAAGTTACCCTTCGAGTTCTGGGGTGTGGGCTATCAGGCCTCTTTGTTGGAGTCCATATGTCGAAACCGTACAGGTTAGGACGCAACCCCTGAGTTTCTTGACTCATGTAGCAATACACACGTTCGAATGATCGTGCTAGCATTTCGTCATAGACTGCCCCACATCTTGGGCAGAAAGCAACTTCAGTGTTTTCTTTGTGGCATCTGACAAAAAATCCTACCAAGCTTTCCTCCATCTTTGGGTACAGTTGTAGTAGGGGATTTGGCTCTCTTCCTGGGTGTTCCCACCTTTCGCGTCGAACCCTTTCGAAGTTGGCTTCGACCCTTCGATTCAGCATGATCGAACACCTTGGACACATCCATTGCTTACCACCATTTCTCTCGTGGCAATTCCAGAGATATTCTTTGAGGCTTTCGGTTCTTGGAGGAACTTCGATGCCCCCATTTTGCCTCGTCAGCCATGTCTCTAGTTCGCCAAATTCAGACACTGGTCGTCTGGCGCTGACCATGTTAACCGCTGCTGGAGGAACTTTAGAGATCTGGATTTTCTGGAGTTTCATCCTGAGGTCTTCAGTGGCCTCACTGTTTTCTTCCTTCGATGCTTCAGTTATTTCTGTCTTGGAAGATTCTTCAACAACAGTGTTGAAGACTATTTCACCTTTTAGGCTTTCAGTAGCCTGCTTCCCATTGAACATTGCTTTAGTCTCCACAACTTCAACTTCAGAGACCTCCACCATGTTGATATCTTCTACCTCGCAGAGGGTAGCGTCAGCAATGTTTAGGGGATTGGTATCGACCCTCATATGACTCTTGGTCTTGTCAGCAAACTTCAACCTTCCATCATTGAGAGCATTTTGAATTAGATCCCTGAAAAGAAAACATTGAGAAGTTTTATGGCCTAAAAACCCATGATATTTACAAAAACCTCTTTTCTTCCGTTGTTCCAACGGAGGAATTTTTGAATTTGGAGGTAGTATCATTTGGCCATCTTTTACCAATAAATCAAATATTTCATCACACTTGGTAATGTCGAATGTATAAGTTTTCTTAGGGAACCTATCATTCTTATCGTTTTCTACTGGGTTTTTTCCATTGGCAACATTTAGCAATTTGCAGGCGTAAGGTGGCGCTTCTTTCAATTCAGCCAAGTCTATTTCGACTTCTTCAGGGCTATACGAGTCATTGAAAGACTCATCATCAGCGTCCTCGGCTTCGACGTACGCTACTCTCTCTTTCTTATAACTTTTATTCGCCCTAACTTTTTCTGCCTTCAGTCGTTCGACTTGTCGAACCCTGTCTGCTAATTGGGCCATGTCCCTAAGGTATTGGGTATCTAGTTTCTTTCTTATTGAATAATCTAGACCACCTGCAGCCATTTCAACAAGTTCATGCTCTGGGACTGTTGTAAAACACCTTGATTTCAACAAACGGAACCTATTTAAATAATCATCAATTGTTTCTGTGAATTTTCTTTTAACACTGGCCAATTCTTTCAAACTTATCTTAGTTTGACCCATGTAGAATTGCTCATGGAAAAGTCTTTCCAAGTATGCCCGTGCATCTATCGAATTTGGTGGCAAAGTAGTAAACCAAATGAAGGCATTTTTTGTCAGCGAACTAGGGAAATATTTGATCCTTAAATCTTCGTTTCCCGCTAAGTCTCCTGCTTCTGTCAAATATCTAGCAATATGTTCCACCGTTGACTCATTAGTTTTGCCTGAAAATTTTGTAAATTTGGGTACCTTAGTGCCCCTAGGCAATTCTGTCTGCATGATATAATCTGATATAGGGGATGTATAGTTTGGACGTCTAAGTCCAGTACTAAGGCCATTATTGGCCATAACCCTTTCTATCATGGCAGTTAAGTTATTTTCTGTAGCCAGATTTTCTCTTCTGACTCTTTGAACAACCTCATCTGGGTGTTCGTTCCTACCCACAATCCTTAATCTGGGTCGCTCCTCCTCCGTTTCTTGTCGAACGGGGACGGCTCTTTGATTTGAAGCTTCTAAGTTAATTATTGGAGTTTGATCGGTCACCAATTTCTCTTATACTCCGCGATTTATTTGGTAAAAATCGGTCATTTCGGTAACACTGTGAACGTTTTGTTATTTGTTTTTAGTAGTTCTTTCATGTTTTGCTAATCTAATTGTTTTTGAGAAATTTTAGTAGAATAGTTGCTTTTGATCACTTTGCTGGTAGTTATTGGTTATTTCAGGTGTAAGGAAGAATCGCCGAAAAAATGGGACGAGAACAGAAGAAAACAAAGCCAAAAGTGCAAGGAAAGAAGCTGACGCGGGCGCCAGTGTCGTTTGACACACCCACGTCAGCTGAAAAAAGAAGAAAATGCTGCTGGGAGCTGACACGGGCGCCAGTGTCATTTGACACGGCCGTGTCAGCTGTTAGATGAAAATAGAGCTTTTTAAAGAGAAAACAGTGGCTGACACGGGCGCCAGTGTCGTTTGACACGGCCGTGTCAGCTGTTGCGGCCAGAAATTGAATTTTTAAGCTGTTTCATTAGTCCAAGTCTCATTAAGGGCGTTTTCGACTTTTTGCATGAATGGAATGTAACCTAACACTACTTAGTCCTAGTTTGAGAGTTTGGAGAGCATCTTGGATCATATTGAAGAATTTTACGGTGAAGAAGAGAAGCTATCAAGGGTTTCGGAGAACGGAGATTTTCAACGGCAATCGCAATTGAAGATCAAAGCTTTCCCTAATTTTTGTAATGTTTATCATCTCTATTTTTATTTCTTCGAATATTACTATGAGTAGCTAAACCCCCCAATGCTAGGGGGGTGTCCCTGAATTGCCATTGTTATGAACTAATTTTCTCTCAATTTATGTTATTCAAGTTTTAATGAATTTATCTTCATTGTGCAAAGTTTTTAATGCCTTATCTATCGGACAAATAATTTTTGGATTTACGGTTGAGGTTTAGGTCGGACAAACCACTCAACGCATTTTGCACAATAATACTTCGGTAAAAATTGCTTAGGAATGAGGATTTCACCGTAGTAACCGTTTAATTCTTGATATTCATTATTATAGCACTTGTTGTTATCGTTAATAGCTAAGGAATTAGGATTAAAGATAAACACCAAAGGTTTTCCGTTAAGGAATTAAGGAAAACAACTCTTGAGATTCGGTAGTAGTTCATTATAACTGTATTTCATAAATTGGGGAATAAAGTTCATTGCGCGGCAATTTAAACACCTAACCTAGCATGCTTTCTCATATTGTCAAGAACGATTATTTTACTTTTGCTTTTATTAGTTATAATTAATATAAATTCTCTACAAACAAACAAATCCCATGATCTTTTGTTCAATTGAATAATTGTGAAACTTATATTTCCTACGCAGTCCGCGAGTTCGATACTGGGTATAAACCTCTTTTTAAAACTACATTGATGAAAAATAGTACACTTGCTAATTTTCCGATCAAGTTTTTGGCGCCGTTGCCGGGGACTGCCAAAATATAAGTTTAATAATAATTCAATTGGATTTTTGTTGCTCTGCAACTAAAATTTTATTTTTCTGTTATATTTTATTTTTGCTGATTACTCATAATTATCTAATCTTTGTATGCGAGGTAAGGCCTCAGCACAATTTTTTTTTTAACGCAGAGCCAGAACGATCGTTGCGAGCTAGACTTAGAAAAGCAAGACAAGAGAGACTGGAAGCGATAGAAGAAAATCTAATAGCTTCGGAATCTGATAACGAGGATACTTTTTCTGTTCATTCTGAGCACTCGGATTCGGAGGCTGAAACTATGGCAGCTCCCGTAGAAAGACTGTTAGGTGATTATGGTGGAGCAAATGCACCAACTGGCCGGATGACAATAGTCAATCAACCGGTCGATGTTGCCCACTTTCAGTTGCACCCGGCAACAATACGACAACTTGAAAAGAAACCTTTCTCTGGAAGAATTAACGAAGATGCAAACAAGCATTTGCAAAGGTTTCTTACTATGACTACGTCGTTGAAAATTGAGGGGCATTCTGAAGAGGCAAAGAAACTAGTGATGTTTCCGTTCACTTTGTCAGATGATGCTGAAGAGTGGTTCTACTCTTTACCTGCTGGAAGTATCACCACTTGGCAACAAATGGAGACAACATTTTTAAATGAGTATTTCCCTGCTTCTGTATATATCCGCAAAAGATATGATATAGTAAATTTTAAACAGAAGGAAGGAGAATCACTCGGAGATGCTTATAAGAGGTTCAAGCGGTTGTTGGTTGCATGTCCCACTCATAACATGGATGTGACTGAACAAATGCAAAATTTTGTGAATGGTCTTAAGCTGAAGACGAAGAAACTTATTGACACAGCTGCTGGTGGTTCAACAAATTTCAAAACAGCCACGGAGATAAAGAAGATCATTGATGCTATCGCGGCAAATGAACACTTGGAGTTATATGACCGCAGTGTTAATCAGCCTGAAGGGTTAGTCGATTTGAAATTGTCAAACCAAGTTGTTAAGATGGAAAACCAAATTGCAGCTGAAGTTGAACGAAGACTGAAACAAATGGCCCTCGAAAAGCAAACTGTAGCACAGGTTCAACCAGCTCAGTCGATTCAAGCGGTAAATTGTGAGATATGTGGAGGACCTCATTTTGCCATGCATTGTGTGGCAACAGCTCAACAAGTGGAGGAAATCAAATTTTTGAAGCAGAACAATCCCTACTCCAACACTTACAATCCAGGATGGAAAAATCATCCGAATTTCTCCTGGAAAGATCAACAAGGGGATGTTCCTAAACAAGGAGTTGTGCTATACCAAAGTCTACCACAACAACAACAATATCGGCTACCGCAACAACCATATCAACAACCGCAACAACAATTTCAGCAACAGGGACCAAGAAAAGCAGACTGGGAGATCGCCATTGAAAAGATGGCCGCTCAAAGTTCCCAATTTCAAGAAGAAACAAGGAGCAATTTTCGAAACACGGGTGCATCCATCAAAAATCTTGAGGTTCAGATGAGTCAGATAGCACAACATCTCGCCAATGCTCAACCACAAGGTGCCTTACCAAGTGCAACTGTTACAAACCCAAGGGAGCATCAGAATGTGAATGTCATCTCAACAAGAAGTCTGAGGAGATCAAAACCAGAAGAAAAAAGTGAAATTGAGTATGATGATATCATCGAAGTAGATCTTGAAGTGCGTGAAAATAAGAAAGTGCCAGAGGAGGTGATACAACCTGTGAAGCCAACTGAAGAGAAAAGAAGAAAAGAGCCGACACCATTGATTAAGTTGCCGTATCCTTCTCGAGTAGCAAAGAAGGACCAAAAAGAGAAAGACTTTGAGAAGTTTGCCACATACTTCAAAAAGTTAGAGATCAATATTCCATTCTTTGATGCACTCGAGAAAATGCCAATGTACAGGAAATTCATGAAGGAAGTGATATCTAAAAAGAAACCAACAAGGGGTGAAGGGGTAGTTAAGAAGGAGAAATGTTGTGCAATCTCACCAGAGAAGAGAATACCAATCAAGCTGAAAGATCCTGGATCAGTTGCAATACCGTGCACGATAAAAAACAGAACTTTCATGAAGGTTCTAATTGATTCGGGTGCTAGTGTGAGCTTAATGCCATTATCTATCTTCAAAAAGCTCGGTATTGAAAAGGTGAGTGAAAGAGGAACAAAGTTGAAATTTGCAGATCACACCATGAAGAGGTCATATGGGGTGGCAGAAGATGTATTGGTAGAAATTGACAAATTTGTTTTTCCAGTTGATTTTGAAATAATGGATATCCCTGAAGATGAAGAGACCCTTATTATTCTGGGTCGACCTTTCTTGCGCACTAGTCGGTGCAATGTCGATATTGAAAAAGGTACTCTGACTTTGAAATCTTTTGATGAAGAAATAACTTTGAAAGTGTTAGATACCAAGAAGCAAGGTGAAAGTGGAGATAATCAATTTTCAGTTGGAATGATCCACATAGTAGGCAAAAGCAAAAGATCAGAACCAACCCCAAAAAAGGTCTCAAGCATAATCTCTCAGGTGGCAGCATCTCATATAAAAACTCCAAAGTCCAATAAAGAAATCAAGGAAAGAAAGAAAATGGAACATCAAGGTAAGGAGATGGAAGTTGAAAGTGACTTGAGGCACAAAGTGTTCCATCCTTTAAATCTAGACGAGTACTGGGTTGCGGAAAGGACAAGCAACATGGTGTGGAAGAGGAAGTATCCCCCATAATATAAGGGAATGGACCGTCGAGCCATGCGACGTTAAACGAAGCGCTTCGTGGGAGGCAACCCACGGTTTTAATAATGCATTTTACTTTTTGTTTTGTTTTCAGAAAATAAAAAAATGGGTCTCTCCGGTGAAAGCTAGGAAGCGGCAACTGGAGCCGCAGTACCCTCTGTGAGTTCACCCTCACTATCTTGAATTTAAACATTGAGGTCAATGTTTGGTTCAAGTGTGGGGGGGTTTATTGCTTTCAGTTTTTAGTTTCAGTTACTCTTGTTTGTTTTATTTATTTCTGTTTAAAGTTGACCTTCCAGTGTTATAGATTGATGTGCTTTATTGGATGATTGATGGAGTAGTAAGGAAAGGATGAACGAGACAACCCAATCTTGCACCGAAAGGCATCCCTGAAAGTTGATACAACCGAAAGAAGTAGTTGGACGCAGCTTGATGACACCTGACTGAGATTGAAAGCTAGTAAATACGAACCGGAAAAGAAGCGACATTACACAATAAGTACTCTGGAGCCTGTAAGCTATGCCCAACATGGTGAGATCATAAAAAGCCAGAAATTTATCATCATGAGAGAGTAGTCAGGTATGACTTTATCACTTTGAATTTGCGTAAGTTCTACTCATATGACACTACATGATAACACACACTGAGGCACGTTTTGTTTGTTTCCCCTTGAGCCTTTCTAGCCGTCCCGTAATTATGTTTATCTATTGCAAACCCCTTTGAGCCTGTATCCCTTGTTTGTTTTTTTTTTAAACCGCATATATTACCCCTTGGCCAAAAAGAAAAAAAATATATATTCCCTCTTACCCGTGCTCGGCATAAACGTTGTGGATGTAGAAATTGTGCAAAAATTCTAAGTTTGGGGTGGCGAACCTTATACGAAAAGGGCAAGTGTGAAAAAAAAAATTGTGGAGACTCTTGAATGCTTCGGAAAAAAAAAAGAAGAAAAAAATATATATAGAGCTCATTAAAACACACTTGTCCCGACTAAATGACTTGGTTACAATTGAAACACTCGAATAATTGAGTGAAGTTAAAAAGTCAATGTTAAACCCCATTGTATTAAAATAAGCACAATGACAAGAGAGACAACATGATTGCCGAGCCCCCTAAACCTTTGTGTATCCGTTTCCTTGTTTATCCTACCTGTCCTAAGCCCCGTTACAACCCAAAGACCTCAAAAAGTGTGTGCAAAGTGTTTGTGTATGAAAGTAGAATTTGTTCAAATTTAAAAGTTGATATTGTATATTGTGACTTATGAGTGAATTGCTTTTAACCGTGAGAGACTTGGTGAGAAGTGTGAAAAAGCTTATAGGTGAAGGAGAATTTTAACGTGAAAGTGGAGCGGAAAATTCGGGGAGCAAAAGCTAGCACGATTGACCGGAAGGGTGGAAGTCGAGTTGTGAAAAGCACGGTTGTATTGTGGAAGCATAAATTTAGGGGTGACCTTTGTTTGATGTCTCAGGCATTGCTTGAGGACAAGCAACGAGCTAAGTTTGGGGTTGTGATCGGTCACCAATTTCTCTTATACTCCGCGATTTATTTGGTAAAAATCGGTCATTTCGGTAACACTGTGAACGTTTTGTTATTTGTTTTTAGTAGTTCTTTCATGTTTTGCTAACCTAATTGTTTTTGAGAAATTTTAGTAGAATAGTTGCTTTTGATCACTTTGCTGGTAGTTATTGGTTATTTCAGGTGTAAGGAAGAATCGCCGAAAAAATGGGACGAGAACAGAAGAAAACAAAGCCAAAAGTGCAAGGAAAGAAGCTGACGCGGGCGCCAGTGTCGTTTGACACACCCACGTCAGCTGAAAAAAGAAGAAAATGCTGCTGGGAGCTGACACGGGCGCCAGTGTCATTTGACACGGCCGTGTCAGCTGTTAGATGAAAATAGAGCTTTTTAAAGAGAAAACAGTGGCTGACACGGGCGCCAGTGTCGTTTGACACGGCCGTGTCAGCTGTTGCGGCCAGAAATTGAATTTTTAAGCTGTTTCATTAGTCCAAGTCTCATTAAGGGCGTTTTCGACTTTTTGCATGAATGGAATGTAACCTAACACTACTTAGTCCTAGTTTGAGAGTTTGGAGAGCATCTTGGATCATATTGAAGAATTTTACGGTGAAGAAGAGAAGCTATCAAGGGTTTCGGAGAACGGAGATTTTCAACGGCAATCGCAATTGAAGATCAAAGCTTTCCCTAATTTTTGTAATGTTTATCATCTCTATTTTTATTTCTTCGAATATTACTATGAGTAGCTAAACCCCCCAATGCTAGGGGGGTGTCCCTGAATTGCCATTGTTATGAACTAATTTTCTCTCAATTTATGTTATTCAAGTTTTAATGAATTTATCTTCATTGTGCAAAGTTTTTAATGCCTTATCTATCGGACAAATAGTTTTTGGATTTACGGTTGAGGTTTAGGTCGGACAAACCACTCAACGCATTTTGCACAATAATACTTCGGTAAAAATTGCTTAGGAATGAGGATTTCACCGTAGTAACCGTTTAATTCTTGATATTCATTATTATAGCACTTGTTGTTATCGTTAATAGCTAAGGAATTAGGATTAAAGATAAACACCAAAGGTTTTCCGTTAAGGAATTAAGGAAAACAACTCTTGAGATTCGGTAGTAGTTCATTATAACTGTATTTCATAAATTGGGGAATAAAGTTCATTGCGCGGCAATTTAAACACCTAACCTAGCATGCTTTCTCATATTGTCAAGAACGATTATTTTACTTTTGCTTTTATTAGTTATAATTAATATAAATTCTCTACAAACAAACAAATCCCATGATCTTTTGTTCAATTGAATAATTGTGAAACTTATATTTCCTACGCAGTCCGCGAGTTCGATACTGGGTATAAACCTCTTTTTAAAACTACATTGATGAAAAATAGTACACTTGCTAATTTTCCGATCAGAGTTCCTTCGAACATCTCTGTTCTTCGTGAGGGGCCTACATCCCTAGTGGCTGTCCTAGATGACGGAACTATGTCTTGTACATGTTCTAAAATGGGTCTCTCTTCTTGATTCGAAGGCTGTTTGTCTTTCCTTTTAGGTGGTGTTATTCCCATGAATTCTGCCATTCGATTCATTTGAGATGATATCTTTTGGAAAGTCTCCATGTTTTCTCTATTTGTAGTAGTAACATTTGCCATTAGTGGGCTTAAAACTGAAGTCAATTCTCTGGCCAAAACCCCTACCATATCATGGTTGCTTGCATCCATTTCTTGTCGAAATGCTGCTTGGTTATTTGTGGTAAAGTGAGGCGCCTGGGTAGAAAAACCAGTGTTATGTGCACTTCGACCCACTGAACTAACATTCGGTGAAAATGTCGCATTGTTAGTTGGGGCATATATAGATCCTGCCCCTCGTACGCCTGTTCCATATGGGTATGGCATTCCATATGAACTATTTGGTCTCCATTCGAAAGCAGAATTCGTGCCTTGACCAGGCAAATTATTTGCAGCATTTGTCGAGGCAAACAATACGTCCTCTGCGCTTGTGGATGAGGGTGCGGTTGTCGACACTGAAACTGGAATAGTCCCTGAAAGCCCTGTATTATTTTCAGGCAAAGCCTGGGAATTATCTGCAGGTCTCGATCCATTTGGACCCGTTGCATCTCGTGTTCCTTGAGTAGAAGTCGAATTTGCCGCTCCTGATCCTGAACCTTGTAGGGGATCTCGATCACCCCCTGCACTGGCCGTAACGACCATTTTCCTGTTGTACCTTCGTTTGGGAATCGGTTGTGCACTGTTCTTTAATTTACCGTTCCTAAGGTTCATACAAGATCTTGATATTGTCTAGACAAAAATAAAGCAATTGATTAAAACAATCTGCTTGACACTGTCCCACTGGGCGTGCCAATTTGTTTACGGTGATTTCCGGTAAACAACCGCTAGTCTTCCAAACTATAATAAATATGATTTGGTTACTCGTAGGATCGACTAGATTGATCCTAGGACACATAGTCAAGAAGATTGTCATCAACGTTCATTCGAACCATATTCATTATTTGTCTTCTTCAATAAGCGTTGTTCGATTAAAGAACAAATAGTCTTGACAATCACTTTGTTATATATAAATGTGACTTCAGCGAAAAGATAAGTAACATAACATAGAAAATTAAAAGGACTATTGAAACGTAAAGAATCTTAAACTGCAGAAATGTTAACGACTTTGAAAGTAAATAACATGAAAGTAATTCGAAAGTAAATGACATTAAAGTAAAGATACAGAAATGTAAATGGCAAGAAGTAAACGAAATGCAGTAATTCTGGAAGATATTTAAAAACAAAAGATAATACCCATGTATTAAAATGGTGGTGTCATACGTACATTTTCTCAGCGAACTCTTTCTCTTAACGCTTGATACTTGAGTAAATATGTGAGTGATTTGTACAAAATGAACACACAGAATCCTAACATTAAGACTCCTATTTATACTAGTTTCGACCTTAACGGTCCTATACTAATCTGCTGCCACGTTTCTCATAAGAACTTCTAGCGATGCCATCTGTTACTTGGACAGTTACGAAACCGTCTTCGAATTTCAAATCTTCCCGCCTGAGTCTGTCTTCGACGCGTGGCAGTGTATTAAACAAACACTACGAAAAAAAACGCTAAGTAGTAATACTTGAATATATTTATAAATTTGTCTAAGTCCCCGAAGACACATACTTTTCACTAGCTTTCAGTATTCATTATCTTCATAGTGAACTTAGAAATCTTTACTCTCGAAGCATGACCATCAGTAGCCATTCTTTTATTTTTAAGGGATGGCCATCAGTAACCATCTTTCCTTCGATTTTCTACTTCTTCGAAGGATAAATACTACAAAATGAAATCTTCAGCTAACACCAGTCGAGATGTAGTTTTCAATGAAGCTGAAATGGCTTTCAAGAAAACTGATGATGATGGTCGAAGTGCAAAAGAGCTAGAACAGGTAGAGATTCCTATTGAGGTGGAGCATGTTGATGCTGAATTGCATATCCCTGATAAAGTCGAAGAAGAAGCAGAAGATGCTGAGGAAGTTGAGGAAACTGACGATGACTACCTATTGTCGAGAGATAGGTCGAGAAGAGTCATCAAGGCACCTCAGAGACTTGGATATGCAGATCTTATAGCTTATGCCTTAATCTCTGCAAGTGAGGTTCTACACGAAGAACCTAGAGACTACAAGGAAGTTATGAGGATTCGAAATAAGACTGAATGGCTGAAGGCCATGGATGATGAGATAAAATATCTTCATGATAATCATACTTGGGAACTGATCAAGAAACCTGTTGGGGCAAGGTTAGTCAGCTGTAAATGGATTTTCAAAGTTAAGGAAGGAATTGAAGGAGTGACGTCGAAAAGATACAAGACAAGGTTAGTTGCAAGGGGTTTCACTCAGAAAGAAGGTGTCGACTTCAATGATGTGTTTTCTCCTGTTGTGAAGCATAGGTCCATTCGAATGTTACTTGCCATGGTAGCACAGTTCGATCTTGAACTGGAACAGATGGATGTGAAGACTGCGTTCTTGTATGGTGATCTAGATGAAACGATCCTGATGAGGCAACCTGAAGGGTATGTCGAAAAGGGGAAGGAAGATTATGTGTGCAAGTTAAAGAGATCTTTGTATGGGCTGAAACAATCTCCTCGACAGTGGAATAGGAGATTCGACAAATTCATGGCACGCATAAGTTTCATTAGAAGTCATTTCGACCACTGCGTTTACTTCAGATTTTGACATGGTAATTCATTTGTTATTTTGTTGCTTTATGTGGATGATATTCTCATAGCAAGCAACAATGTTGAAGATGTGACGAGGGTGAAGGCTGAACTCAATAAGGAGTTCGATATGAAGGATCTGGGAGCTTCTTCCAGGATTCTTGGTATTGACATTCGAAGAGATAGAAAGAAGTCGAAGTTATGCTTATCTCAAGAGGCATATCTACAGAAGATTCTTGAAAAGTTTGGTATGTCGAATTCGAAGCCAGTTGTGACTCCAACAAACCCTCAATTCAAGCTGAGTATTGATCAGTCTCCCAGTACTGATGTCGAAAGAGCATATATGAATAGCATCCCATATGCTAATATAGTTGGTTCTTTGATGTATGCTATGGTCTGTACTAGACCCGACATAGCATATACAGTAAGTCTTGTAAGCATGTACATGGCGAACCCTGGAAAGGCTCACTGGCAAGCATTGAAGTGGATTTTAAGGTACATAAATGGGTCTCTGAATAGAGTCCTAATTTATGATGGAGCCTTGGGTGAAGATAGTAAAGCAGTAATAGGAGGATATGTCGACTCTGATTATGCAGGTTGTATGGATTCCAGAAAATCTATTTCTGGATATGTTGTCACTATGTTTGGCACTGCAATTAGTTGGAAAGCAACACTTCAGAAGGTTGTTGCTCTATCAACCACTGAAGCGGAGTATATTGCCCTAACTGAAGCTGTGAAAGAAGCATTGTGGCTTGAAGGTTTTGCGAAGGAGCTGAAACATCAAGGCCGAGGTATCACTGTTAAATATGATAGTCAAAGTGCAATACAACTGTCGAAGAATTCAGCCTATCATGAGCGAACTAAGCACATTGATGTGAGGCTGCATTTTGTCAGAGGAGTAATCGAGCGTGGAGAAGTCCAAGTGCTGAAGGTTTCGACTAAAGACAATGCTGCTGATATGATCACCAAGACATTACCGAGTTGCAAGTTTTTCCACTGTATGCAGTTGCTAAAGCTGCATGAAGAAAGCTAGTTTGTTACCTTGATGTTGTAGAGTTAGATCCAAGTTGGAGATTTGTGACATATTGGATCGAACTCTAGTATGGCCGAAGGGTAGCTTCTTGGTTCGACAGGGTTAAGCATGAAGTCGAAGGTTGCTCACATGCAGGTGTCGAAGATGCTAGGGTTGTTAGCATGTTAAATTAGGTTTTAGTGTTTGAATCCTAATTTGTTAAGTTAGCTTGTTTATTAAGTTGGCTTGTGTAATGGGCCTTGCTGAAAAAGCCCATTAGTTAGTATGTTAGGTTTTATTATAAATAGCATACTAGTCTCTCATCATTGCTAAGCTGCAAATCCTAATTTAGGGTGAGAGAGGTTATTTGTTATTCTTGTAAACTTGTAATCTTGTTTTAAGAGAAAGAGAAAGAATAGCAGTTATAACCAATTCTTGTGTTCCTCTTCTTCCTTGTCCTTTATTCTTCCCTTGCATTATACTTTGTTCTTGGTATTGAATTCACAACATGTTCAATAATTAATTACTAGAGGGACGCAATCAATTCAATAGTAGTTATTTATGTTTTTTGTTTGTTACTTATTCGTCACTCAATGTATTTTTAAATATACCCTTTGGGTATCTTATTAATGAATGGTCCATCATTTTCACCCTCAATAATCTATATCCCTCATTCTCTCACTCTCTCGTTAGAAATCACTACTCTTATAGTTCTTTTGTTCCAATATTTGATATAAAGAGCTTCGTTACTGATAGGAAAATAGCAAGTGTATTATTTTTGCCTATGTAGTAGTAATGGGAAAATCCCAAGTATCGAATCTCAAGGACTGCTTGACGATATAGAGTTTTATCAGTGTTTCAATTAAACAAAAGTTCAAAAGGTTGTTTTGATTGGTTTTGCAAATAAAGTAAATAAACAGAATAATAGAACGATGAACAGAGATGAGTAGATTGCTAGGGACGGTGAATGATTCTTCATGCAACGAATTTTCTGTCTCAATACAATAACATGCTTTTCATAGTTAATTACCGGTTCTTTAGAGTATCTAATCCTAAGGCCTTAGTGAAAAGATCTTTGACCTCACAACCTAATTACTATGTCCATAGATAATTACGGTTATGATCAAGCATTCCAATAACAAGAAATTCCGGTTACAATATGATGTCCCTAGTTCTAGGTGATATAGATATTATATGTTCTTAATCATGTCCACAAATAATATGCCGTCCAGCTACACTATTCATTCATATTCAGAATCCGTTTTTCCGACGGATAAAGCATTATTAACGGATGAAGAACAAATTAACAAATACGAAAAGTAAAATAGTTATTGCATCAATTGCATAAATTCATCACAATCAGAATCAGGGTCACCCCCCTAGCAATGGGGGGTTTAGCTACTCATAAAAATAACAAAAAACATAGTTTTGATTGTAGACATTACAGATAAATGAAGGAATCAGATCTTCAATGGCTAAAGCTCATAGAATCCTTCACTCCTTGCATCAATCTTGAATTCTCCAGCCTCTCTAATGTATTTTCGCACTCAAAACTGTCCAACCTTTGTCCAAATGCAATCTGGTTCTTTGATTACTGTCATTCTAGGCTTTTCAGCAAAACAGGCCCAAAAATCACGTGCACACGCGTGTGGGAACGCGTCTGGTGCTGTGACACGCGTCCTGGGACGCGTTTGGGCAGAGGGGAAGTTTTCTTTGCAATTCTGGTAGTCTGAGACGCGTCTGGACACGCGTGTGGGCTCAGGAAACGCGTCCAGGGACGCGTGTGGGCAGGAATTGCATTTTTCTCTTGCTGGACGCGTGTGGGCACGCGTGTGGACCTAGGAAACGCGTCTTGGGACGCATGTGACCAGCATATGTGCTTTTCTTCAGTTTCTTCACTTTTTTCACTGATTTTCTCCACTTCATTCATCTGAGTCTGCAAACACTTAAACACAAAACCAAAGCATAAAATGACGAATAATGAATTAAAACATAAAATAAAATACTTCAAAGACAACTAAAAATAGCGGTAAAAATACGTGTGAAAACCACTGATCAAACTCCCCCAAACTTAAACCGTTGCTTGACCTCAAGCGACAATTACAAGAGTTAATGACCTTCAAGGCACATCGGTATTCATACGTGAGATATCCACTTTTATTGATCAAGAAACAGTTGGTCCGGCATTCACATGACGCGACGAGTTTCTGCTCCCACTTTAAACCTTAAGCTCCCCTTTTAGATACCTCTCCAACTATGCTTTGCACTTAAGTCTCTTTCCGATTTTCCTCCTCTTTCATTCGGACAATCACATTACGGCACTGTATTTCTCATAATAATCATCACATGTATGAGACAGATCAAGACTTTATATTTTCTTTTTCTGGCACCAAACAAGCAGCATTTGCTACTTTCTTATTACCGATGAAATTTTCAAACTTTACAGTTGTATATTGTCCTTTTGGACGACGTTTGGGGATCAACCTCCTTTGGGCTGAATAACCGGGTAAGGGTTACCCAACTTAGCGAGCCGGTTGCCTTTTACCGCCTTTTCATCATTTGGTGCCAACCTTAAATCCTTTATTTTTTTCAACCAATCATCATGCATGTGAATCTGAATTATGCTAGACTGTATCAATAAACTACTCGAGGAGTACTTCTCAGGATACAAGTACTATGGTGCAAATCTACACGTTGGACTCGTATTTCATTTAAGGAACCAAGGGTGTTTAACCAAACCTCTTCTTGTCACATTATTCCGAACTTCCTGTCCTCAAACAATCCTCCCTTCATCTCTATATACTATTCCCGGTCGCTCTTTAAGATCAAAGCTCTTCAAAATTTAAAAATTTCGGTTAAAATTTGGGAGAATGATTTTGTAAGTCTTACACATATTATAGCAGCAATATAAATTAAAATGCAAAGAGTAAAACCTCCCCCAAACTTGAACAAAACATTGACCTCAATGTTTTAGAACAAGCCCGAGAGAGGTGACTCACAGAGGGTAATGCACTCCATAGCTTCCACTTGAAATGCCCCTTTTATTTCCTGAAAATAAAACAAAAAAAACAGAGAAATTAATTATTAAAACTGTGGGTTGCCTCCCACGAAGCGCTTCGTTTAACGTCGCATGGCTCGACGGTCCATTACCCTTTATTATGGAGGGTATTTTCTATTCCACACCTGGTTACTTTTCACCTCCGCAACCAAAAACTCATGAAGATGAAAGGCATGGACAACTTTTCTCTTCAATTCACTTACCACATTCTTCTTGACTTTCTTAGCCTTCTTCGGACTTTTGATAGCTTCATGAGTTGTTTCTACCCGAGATGCTATGCTTGAAACTTTTTCTTGGAGCTGCTCAGGCTTTTTGTCTTTTTTATCACTTTCTGTCATACCACCAGAATTTTGATCATTTACAACCGCCCTATGTTTCTTAACTCCTAACATCTTCAAGGTTACTTCTTCATCAAAAGATCTCAGCGTTAGTGTCCCCTTTTCAATGTCGAGGTTGCAGCGGCCTGTCGACAAAAATGGCCTCCCAAGAAGGATATGAGTTTCTTCGTCTTCCGGAATGTCCATGACGTGGAAGTCCACAGGGAATACAAACTTATCCACTTCCACCAATACATCTTCTACTACCCCATATGATTTCTTAATGGTGTGGTCGGCGAACCTTAACTGTTTCTTACTCTCACTAATCTTTTGCAACTCAAGCTTTTTAAAAATTGACAAAGGCATTAAACTCACACTAGAACCAGAATCGAGGAGTACCTTTTTAAAAGTTATGTTATTGATAGTGCATGGTATTGCCACCGCTCCCGGGTCTTTCCTCTTTATTGGGATCTTTCTTGCTGACGAGACTAAACCGCACTTCTCAGTTGCAATCTTTTGTTCTCCTTCCACTGATCTCTTTTTCGCCATCACCTCCTTCATAAATTTCCTATACAAGGGCATGTGCTCAAGTGCTTCGAAGAATGGTAGATTTACCTCTAACTTTTTGAACAAGGCAGCGAACTTCTCAAAATCTTTCTCTTTTGACTTCTTCTTTGTCACTCGGGAAGGGAAAGGTAGTTTGATCACCGGTTCAGCATCTTTCTTATTTTTTTCTTCAACTAGTTTAACCGGTGGTATCACAACTTCTGGTTCTTTCGGATTTTCTCTTATTTCCAAATCCACCTCTATTACCATAGGGTCATCTATTTCCTCTTTTTCTTTTTCATATTCAGCCACTCTTTTGCTCCTTGTTGTAACTGCATTAATCTTCTCTTGGTCTTTCGGATTTTTCACAGTTGAACTCGGAAAATTACCTTGTGCCTGTAGAGTGAGGTGCTGTGCTATTTGACCCACCTGAACTTCTAGATTTTTGATTGAAGCTGTGGTGTTCCTATGGTTGTTTCTTGTTTCTTCTTGAAATTGAGAGCATTGTCCAGCCAATCTCTCGATAGCTACTTCCCACTCCGCTTTCTGAGGGCCTTGTTGTTGTTGTTGATCTTTCCAAGCGAAGTTGGGATGATTCTTCCACCCAGGATTATAGGTGTTAGAATAAGGATTATTTTGCCTCAAGTATTTGATTTCTTCAATTTGCTTGGGAGTCGCAACACAACAAACAGTTTGATGAGGACCACTGCAAATTTCACAGATTACAGGTTGAGCTTGTTGCACTTGAGCCACCTGTTGTGTACCTATATTCATAGCCTTCAATCTTTTTTCAACTTCAACCGATATCGCATCTTCAACTCGGATTTTTGAGGTTTCCAGCTTGAGATCAATGATTCCTTCTGGTTTACTGGCACACCTATCATACAGCTCCAAATGCTCATTTGCAGCTATTGCTTCAATGATCTTGATGATACCAGAGGCTGTTTTGAAATTTGTTGAGCCTCCAGCTGCTGTGTCGATTAACTGCTTTGTCTTGATTCTCATCCCGTTCACAAACATTTGCATCTGTTCAGTTTTGTCCATATTGTGTGTCGGACATGCCACCAAAGTCCTCTTGAACCTTTTATAGGCATCCCCCAAAGACTCACCCTCCTTTTGCTTGAAGTTCAGAATTTCATACCTTTTTCGTAGAAAGACTGACGCTGGAAAATATTCATTTAGGAAAGCTTTTTCCATCTCTCCCCACGATGTGATACTGCCTGCTGGGAGCGAATAGAACCACTCCTCTGCCTCTTCTGCTAGAGTAAAAGGGAACATCCTCAATCTCTTTGCTTCTTCGGTATGACCATCAATTTTTAGAGTGGTGCTCATGGTCAAAAATCTCTGCAGATGCTTGTTTGCGTCTTCGTTAACCTTTCCGGTGAAAGGTTTCCTTTCAAGCTGATTGATCGTACTTGGGTGTAGTTGAAAATTTGCAGCATTTACCGGTTGGTTGACAATTATTTGTCTTCCCCCCGGTGTGTTTGCAGCACCATAGTCACCAAGGAGCCTCTCAGGAGGAGGAGGATTTTCACCCATGGTTTCTTCTTCACTTTCAGACTCTGAATCGGAATGAACTGACACAATTTCCTCTTCAGGTTCCAGATTAGCCAACCGAGCTTGTCTTCGCCTTGCGTGCAAAGTTCTTTCGATTTCTGCGTCAAAAATAAATTCAGCTGAGGCCTTACCTCGCATACACAGATTAGACAAATATTAGAAATAGAAAATAAAATAAAAAGTGCAGAAAATAAAATTTTAGTCGCAGAGCAACAAAATTTTAATTGAAATAAATCTAGAACTCTATAATCTTCGGCAGTCCCCGGCAACGGCGCCAAAAACTTGATAGGAAAATAGCAAGTGTACTATTTTTGCCTATGTAGTAGTAATGGGAAAATCCCAAGTATCGAATCTCAAGGACTGCTTGACGATATAGAGTTTTATCAGTGTTTCAATTAAACAAAAGTTCAAAAGGTTGTTTTGATTGGTTTTGCAAATAAAGTAAATAAACAGAATAATAGAACGATGAACAGAGATGAGTAGATTGCTAGGGACGGTGAATGATTCTTCATGCAACGAATTTTCTGTCTCAATACAATAACATGCTTTTCATAGTTAATTACCGGTTCTTTAGAGTATCTAATCCTAAGGCCTTAGTGAAAAGATCTTTGACCTCACAACCTAATTACTATGTCCATAGATAATTACGGTTATGATCAAGCATTCCAATAACAAGAAATTCCGGTTACAATATGATGTCCCTAGTCCTAGGTGATATAGATATTATATGTTCTTAATCATGTCCACAAATAATATGCCGTCCAGCTACACTATTCATTCATATTCAGAATCCGTTTTTCCGACGGATAAATCATTATTAACGGATGAAGAACAAATTAACAAATACGAAAAGTAAAATAGTTATTGCATCAATTGCATAAATTCATCACAATCAGAATCAGGGTCACCCCCCCTAGCAATGGGGGGTTTAGCTACTCATAAAAATAACAAAAAACATAGTTTTGATTGTAGACATTACAGATAAATGAAGGAATCAGATCTTCAATGGCTAAAGCTCATAGAATCCTTCACTCCTTGCATCAATCTTGAATTCTCCAGCCTCTCTAATGTATTTTCGCACTCAAAACTGTCCAACCTTTGTCCAAACGCAATCTGGTTCTTTGATTACTGTCATTCTGGGCTTTTCAGCAAAACAGGCCCAAAAATCACGTGCACACGCGTGTGGGAACGCGTCTGGTGCTGTGACACGCGTCCTGGGACGCGTTTGGGCAGAGGGGAAGTTTTCTTTGCAATTCTGGTAGTCTGAGACGCGTCTGGACACGCGTGTGGGCTCAGGAAACGCGTCCAGGGACGCGTGTGGGCAGGAATTGCATTTTTCTCTTGCTGGACGCGTGTGGGCACGCGTGTGGACCTAGGAAACGCGTCTTGGGACGCGTGTGACCAGCATATGTGCTTTTCTTCAGTTTCTTCACTTTTTTTCACTGATTTTCTCCACTTCATTCATCTGAGTCTGCAAACACTTAAACACAAAACCAAAGCATAAAATGACGAATAATGAATTAAAACATAAAATAAAATACTTCAAAGACAACTAAAAATAGCTGTATAAATACGTGTGAAAACCACTGATCAGTTACATCCATCAAACACTTGGTGTGCGAAAATACTTTTCATTTCTAATGAACGAATCCTTTCAAATATCCTAATTCATGATGTGAAGAATTACAATAAATGGTGCAAATAGATGAAAGTGTTGTTTGGTTATCAAGATGTTCTTGAAGTGATCAAGAACGGTGTTATTTCACTAATAGAAGGTGAAACGACTACACAAAGGACTACACATAAATAGAAAATGATGAAAGATTACAAGGAGTTGTATTTGATTCATCAATGTGTTGGTGTGAATAATTTTGAGAAGATTTGTGATGGCATAACCTCAAAGCAAGCTTGGAAAATCTTAGAGAAAAGTTATGCAGGAGCTGATAAGGCAAAGTTGGTGAGGTTACAAACTCACAAAAGAAAGCTGGAATTAATTTAAATGGAGGAGAACGAAACCATTAGTGAATTTACAGCGGAAATTGCAAGATTGGTGAACTAAGTAAATGCGTGTGAAGAAACAATTACATAGCAGTATGTTGTCGCGGAAATCTTGCGTTCTTTGACATTAAGATTTGACAATGTAGTAGTTGCTATTGAGGAACCGAACGACCTCGTAACAGTGAGCAAGGAGGAGCTACAAAGCTCTCTTGAAGCTCATGTGCAGAGAATGTAGGAAATGCATCTTAATAAGGCATAGGCGGAGATCGCTTCTGTTTCAAACAAAGAGACAAGAAAACGAAGGGAAAGTGATCCATGAACAAAGATAGAGGGAAATTTCAAATTTTGGTGGAAGTGAATCCAAAAATTCAATATTCCAAAAGGGTGAAAACATTGGCAGGGCTAGTGGATCATACAACTCTAGAGTTGACAATGTTAGAGGAAGAGGAGGAAGAAGATAGTTGACAAAAGCAGTGCGCATGCTATATTTATAAAAAAAAATTGGTTATTTTGCAAGAGAGTGTATGCTAAAAAGAAAGAACATCAAGAAGATGAAGATAGAGTTGCAAGACAAGAGTGTGATGATAAGAACACACTCTTGGTGATGATCACTAAAGGAGAATGCAACAATATAAGGTTATCGAACAATGTAATAGGTTACAGCAGGCTTCCAGAGAAGGTTGTAACTGGTTACCTATATGTTGTAACCGATTAGCAGCAAAAGAAATTTCTATGGTGACTTAGAAAGAGGCTGTATATAGTAGCTGATAACATTGAAACACACTGCATATTTGACTCGGATTGCACATGTTTCTTAGAGTTTTTAGTGTTATTTTCTTGTGTTATGTGTGTTTTTATCTTACTTTAAGGTACCTTTGTTATCCAGAGCCCTTCTTGAAGAAACAAAGCTAAAAGTCCAAGAAATCGAGTTTTCTTGCAATATTGTGCACTCTAAGTTCAACACAGTGGCCGCTATAGGAGACGCCATGACATGTCTTCATTCACCCCAGGAGTTAACTTCCACGTTCCCACGATCTCCCTTTTTTACACACATGGCGGGCGCCTAGCAAGGGACGGCGGCCGCCGTCTTCACCAATTGTATCCCGCCCAAAAGGAGTAGGGGGCAGTCTTGTAACCCCATGTTGTTTTGTTCTTCTATAAATAAGAGTTTCTGGATTCGTTTTGGGTATCCAACTTAGTTTTCATCACTAAGCCTATACTTACCATTTTGTAAATGCAATAATTCGTCACATGGAGGGATTATTGCACAGTAGTGGTGATTAGGTTGGAGCATTTTATTTTAATCTTGCCGACATTTTCTTTTCAAGTTAGTTTATTTTCAAGTTGTACCAGATTAAAGACTCTGATTTGGAGCAGGTTCCTTATTTCTAGTCTTTGCATTTACTTATCATTTATCTTGTCTTGCTTGCTTTACTTTATTTATTATCTTGCCTTGTCCTTATTTCTGTTTTAGCATGACAAATTTGAATATGCCTCTTTCCGTTTTTATGTCTGGCTAAATCTTTAAAGGTTAGAATGTGAGAATCATCATTATAATAATATTTCATATATTGTATTTGTAGAAATACTTTAAGGGTTGTTTTGATTTTTAACACAAGTTTTTTGTACTTAATTTTGTTGGGTAAGATCGAAAGTCGTCCAACTTTCAAAGCTAAACTTGGTTAGTTTTAACTGTTCGAAAAGGGCGAAAGATTTTTGTCCAATTAATTAGGAATCCTTAACACTTTTTATAAAATGATTTTGAAAGTGTTTTCGGACACGTTCACGGGTTTGAAATCTGGTTCTTTGAGCGAAAGCCATGAACCTCTTTTTAGTTAAGTATTTCAAGTTAAAACTACTTTTCGACTAAGTCAAGAAACCAATTTCTTAAAAATAGGTTTACTACTTTAATGCAATAAGCACCTTTTATAAGTGACAACAAAAGACATTAATTAGAGAGTAGACTCGGTTCTTAGTACGCGAAAGCGACAAGTTCCCATTAAATTGATTCTTTTCAAAAGTATAAAACTGATGTGAATTACATTCGAGCCTATCTTTGATATGAATTTACATATCTTTTTACTATTAATTTAACTATGCACTCGAACATTGATTTGACCCGCCTTAGATAAACACCTTAACAATATAAATCGATAGATTGACATTTGTTCTCTGTGGGAACGATAATCTTTTGTATTACTCTGATGTGATTCGTACACTTGAGATTTACACCATATCAAGTTTTTGGCGCCGTCGTTAGGGACCAACTTCGTCAAATTTCGTACCCTATTGTTATCCCGTCTAGACTAAGGCTTTATTAGCCGATAAATGCATAGAAATCGCAATACCGGAAATTTAGTAGATCCTATAGTGGAACCCGAACGTTATGCTCACGCACGTCTCTTAATCTGAAGGATAAAGAGAGCTATGGCCGAAGATCGTAACCAAAAGCCCCTTAAGGTATTCGAACTAAAACCCTTTTTACTAAAATTAGTGCAACAAAACCATTTCGTTGGCCTTGCCTCAGAGAAACCGAATCAGCACTTAAAAGTTTTCATCCAATTAGCTGATACTTTCAAAACCAATGGTGATTCACCTAAGGCAATTCGTCTAAGACTATTCCCTTTCTCCCTCAAAGATAAAGCACTTGATTGGTTAGATTCTCTTCCACCCAACTCAATAACAACCTGGGAAGACTTTAGGAGAGTCTTCCTTGCTAGATATTTTCCTCCAAGTAAGACCGCAGTCCTTTGAAATCAGATCACCCGATTTACTCAAAATCAAGGAGAATCACTTTTTGAAGCTTGGGAAAGATATAAAGAACTATTAAGAGCTTGTCCACATCATGGCCTAGAACAATGGTTGATCATTCACACCTTTTATAATGAACTCCACTATAACACTCAGATGACCATCGACGCTGCCACTGGCGGTGCACTGATGAACAAACATTACCCTGAAGTTTGCGCTCTAATCAAAGATATGGCTCAAAACCATTACCAATAGGGAGAAGAACGAGCCCCAGTAGAGAAAAAGGAGACCCAAGGAGGAATACATGAGATAAATTGCATGGACATAATGCAAGCCAAAGTGGACGCTCTAGCCTTGAAAGTTGAACACGTGTCTGTGAACCCTACTACTGCAGCTGCGATCCACCCAGAATGTGAACTCTGTGGAACCAAAGGCCACCAAGCAGAAGAATGTAATCTATTAAATAAACCAAACACAGACCAGGTCAACTATACCCAAGGTAACCCGTTTTGAAACACTTACAACCCTGGATAGAGGAATCACCCTAACTTCTCCTGTAAAAACAATAACCCTACCTAAAATGCTGAACCTCAAAGACCACAAGGTTTTCAAGCTTAAAAACCAAACCAACCTATGCAAGCTGTAACCCTGAAATCGAACCTTGAGAAAATCGTGGAAAATTTCATTTCGGCCCAAATTCAGCAAAACAAAAGAAATCCTAAACTAAAACATTCATGTAAATGAACTAATCACACAATTAGGAACTAAGGTTGACCAAATGGTCACTCATAATAAGATGCTTGAAACCCAGTTCTCACAGGTAGCTCAAAAACAAGCCCCCCAGACTACACTTGGAGGATAATTCCCTAGACAAACCTCAACCCAACCCTCGAGGGCAAGCTAACGCCATTATCTTACGAAGTGGGACCATGTACGATGAACCTGTTAACCCAACATCGAGCGAACCCAAAACTTCTAAGGGCAATGTTACGCCTACAAACCAAGAAAAGGAATCAGTGGAAACTGAGAAACAAGAGGACCAAAAGGCAAATGCTAAAGATAAAACTTATAGACCGCCACATGTCATGAATGAAAAAGAAGAAAGGGAGAAAAAGAGAAAGCTTGAAGCCATAAAATTAGATTGATTGAGCTTAAAAATGATATTAATATTACACATGAGTCATTCTTATATAGTTAATGAAACACCATGTAAACTATCTCCAACTAACTAAATTTAGACTCAACTAACTTCAACTAACCTTAACTAACTAGTTTCCTAAAATGGAAACTTTATAACTAACTTTTAAAAAATAGTTACTAAAAATAGTATGTTTCTTCAAAACATCACCACATTATTACTAATTTGCTTCATACTTTCAACAATTTGGATTCTAAAATTTAAACATTTCATATAATCCACGTAGATTTTTCATTTTCCCTCGTACTTATTTATTTCAGGCTTTAAAACGTAAAGAATTTTAAATTTCTAGGGACTCAAAACAAAAATATTAGAGTAACTAATGTTTTCGGTCATTAGTCACAGTTTTTCAAAAAAAAAATGTGACTCATAACTTTTTCATGAATTATAAATCTAAAATTATAGAATCTAAAATTTGTCAATGAAAAAAGAATAAGTGAAATTAGTGAAGGAAAGGAAATGAAGAAGGTTGCCTGGGTTATGACTTTTTGATGAAAATATTTGATAGGTTGATAAGTTATTTGATAGTTTATGACTAGTGAGTGATAATTTATAGTTGACAATTGATAATTTATAAATTAATTGAAGTGTTTGGTAAATTAGCGACTTCACTAGTTGATACATATAAATTGAAATTATTCATGTATTCCTAAAATAGCCTACGTTGCTTGGGAATCAAGCTTAAGAGTAGTTAATATACAATATTTATACTCCTCAATTCAACGGGACACATTTTCTAAATGACAAAACTGTGACGAGTTCTCACACACAAAGTAGATAATAGTTTGCAGCAGTAATGGTGTAGACTTGAGGTTGACCGAAATATTAATGCTAGAAGGAGGGGTTGGTTCCACCAGCTCGTACCTTGCCCCTTAGCCTTGATTTTTAGAACTTTTTCCATATACCAAAATCAACTTAAGGTGGATCAAAATAGACATAAAATGGAACTCTTAATTAATAATGCAATGAGTCAATTATCTTTTATATATATTATTATTTAATTATTTTTAGTGCATCTATTATGTCTTTGTTTGATAACAAATGACGATAAATTATCTGAAAGCTTATAATTGGTTATTGATAGTTTATAGCTGATGAGTGGTGGCTTATAGCTGATGATTGATAATTGATAATTTATTTGAAGTGTTTAGCAAATTAGCGGTTTTACTAGTTGATAAATGTAAATTGAAATTGTTCTAAAATATTAAAATAGTCTCACATTACTAGAGAATCGAGACTATGAGTATTTATATACAACACTCGTACTCCTCAACCCAACCCGACATATATTTCAATGGACAAAACCATGACGGATTCTCACACACAAAACAGACAATACTCTATAGTTGCAGTGTTGCAGACTTGAGGTTGACCGAAACATTGACACTATAATCGGACAATACTAATAGAGTAAGGATGAAATCTGCAGTGCGAAAATTGGATATATATATATATATATATATATATATATATATATATATATATATATATATATATATATATATATATATATATATATATATATATATATATATGAGGAGAGTTATATTTACTCCAGGAGTAAGTTATTATAACTTACTCCAAATCTATACCATTGATTCTTCTCAATCTAGTGGTTAAAAATAATAAGTAATAACCCTCCTCTCTCTCTCTCTCTCTCTCTCTATATATATATATATATATATATATATATATATATATATATATATATATATAATCAAAGGAAGAGAATGAAGGAAGGTGGAGTGAAAATAATCAATAAAGGAAGCATTGCAATGAGATATTTGTGTTTTTTTAAGATTTAATATTTTTTTGTCTTGTATGTTAACCTTAAGATTTATTGTGATCTCTTAATTTAAAAAACTTCATCTTGATACTGTAACTCTTCAAAACATATTATAATATGTTTTGAAGAGTTAAGAGATCAATATGAAACTTTTTTAAATAAATGACCAAAATAAACCCTACGGTTAATAGAGACAAAAAAATATTAAACTTTTTTTTAAATACAATTTTTTTATGGCCGCGTTTAAATCATATTTGCTTTATTTTAAATTATAAAAAATAAAAATGATTTTAATAAAAATAATATCAAAAAGACAAAAACTAAAAAAAATTAAAAAAATCTTACAAAATAGAATATTTTTATCGATGCGAATTTAAAAATTAAGTTTTTTTTACTCTTACCAAACAAAAATAAATATTGTATATGAGGTAAAATATTTTTAAAATATTCTTTAATAGTATTCAAGAGTGGAAAAAGAAAAGATCATTATGATTTCAAAGGTGAGAATAGATAAGCAGGGGCCTACGGTCTAACATACAAAGGTCAATGATAGGTCAAATTTTTTTAATTAGAAAAGACCGTTGCTTTTTTTATAAGTCTATTTAGTTAAATAGGCTAGGTCACAAGGCATAAAAAAAATTGTAAGCCTATCTAACCGATCTATTTTAATGAATAGGAATAAATTTATTATTTTTTATATTGTATTTTGTACTTTGTATTAAAATATAAAAGTAAAGTTTAGTTATCTTGCCGAACTTGTGAAAATAAGTTGAAAAAATCTTATAAATAATGTCATAAGTTATTTTTATAAATTCTCCCAAACAAATAATCTCACAATATTTATGCTACTATGTAAGCTCAAATAACTCAATATAAACAAATATTTAGTGTCATTGTACTTTTGATTCTTTAATATATTTAAATATTAGTTGAATTGCTTATTTAGATTTCTTCAAATGATATAGACTTTGTAAGCAAACTATTAGGCTAATCAGACTTTTGAAAAGGTCAGACTCATGCCCAAAAATCAGTCTATGATAAGCTATGAGTCAGACTTAAACTTTAATTTTTTTTTGCAGGTCAGACTCAGACTTGACAAAGCCTAACTCAACATAGCATATTGCCACCCCTACTCACAGTGAAAAGATTTAATTTGATTTGTCTAAATTTGATATAACAATTTTAAGAGTATGAATTGACATATTATTTTATTTAAAAACTTATTATGTGTTGAAACATTTTTAAAAAATATCTTGCCTATTTTTAAAAAGAAAAATAGATCGATAAATAACTTAGGCTCTGTTGGGTAACATTCGAAAAAGAGCTTTTAGCTTTTAGCAATTCAGCTCATATTCACAAAAAAGTTTTGTTTAATTGGTAACTGTCATTTAGCTTTTAGCTTGTAGCTTTTTTACTAGCTTTTAGCTTTTTTCTCAAAAACTATTTAAAGTAGCTTTTGAGCTTTTAGCTTGTGATCTTTTATTTCATTTATACCCTTATTATTTTAACAAAAATATAATTGTATCCTTATATATATATATATATATATATATATATATATATATATATATATATATATATATATATATATATATATATATATATATATATATATATATATATAATAGTTTTTGCGTTGTATAATTATATTCGTGTCGATTAACAAAAAATGCATTATTTAATATTTTTTAATGACATTAAAATTATATGTCTTTTAATACATTTAGAGATAGTGTTGCTAATTTTTAAAATTGTGAAACAGATATTATTACGACGACGAAGATTCGTAATAATATTAGAGTTTTACCGTAAAATAGACAATAAAATTATTTTTATTATTATTTCAAATTAATATCGTAATGATGTTATTTTATATATCTCATTAAATTTATATATAAATTTTATTATATAAGTTCATTTAAAAATTTATATATAATTGTTCGATATATTTTGATATTATTTTTAATTTTATATATATATATATATATATATATATATATATATATATATATATATATATATATATATATATATATATATATATATATTTTGCACTAATATATGTTTTTTTATTTTATAAAAATTAATTTAATTATATAATACAACAATATAATGAGAATATCAATTTCTTAATTAAGAATGTCCTTTTATGTCATTTTGTATTTATCAGCTAGTATAACATCTAATTTATCAAACACTCAAATTAACTTATCAGCTATCAGCTACCAGCAACCAGCTACAAGTTATCAGCTACCAGCTAGTTTTACTAAACAGAGCCTTAATAAATAGACAAACAATGTCGATATTTATCAGGAAGAGATTATTTACCATCTTATTCAAGTGCTCTTGTATCGATATTTATTAGTTGAGTTAGAACTTTTAGACTAGCTTAAATTTTGAGTTGAAACTTTTTTTAATGCTATTATTAATATTATTTTTATTTTGAAGAAATATAACTTTATTGATATTCCAAAAAAACAATGAAGCACAAGTGATCCATAAAGGATCCAACTAGAGCTAAGAGAGCCTAACTACATAGCCAAGAAATTACACAGGTATCATCATTTGACTACTAATATAATGCCTATGTTTGGCCTTAAGCCAACATCTATAAAAAATCGCATCTACGATTCTACCAATCACAACATTGGTAACAACAGCTTCACCAAAGATCATTTGGTTTCATAATTTCCAACTTTCATGGACAGTTTCCGTGAAAGCACGCAGCAATCCGCGAGCTTTACTATTCTTCTTGCCACATTCATCAATGATCCAACGAAGCTTTAAATCCCAATCACCAGGACTGCGGTTAATCCCTAACCAAGACAGAATTTGCATCCAAATGGGTCTCATACTATGACAAGCCAACAACAAATGGTGTTGAGTTTCAATGTCCTGGCAGAACTGACACATACTATTACTCAGCATCCCAAAACGGCAAAGTCTTTATTTAGTGGCCAAGCTGCTATGACACGTCATCCATAGTGTGTGGATTGCGCGAGGTCTTGCAAGGTTGTTGTACATAATTCGCTTCCAGCTTACATCCTGAACCGGATCATACAAAGCATGATAAATTCTCTTTGTAATATACTTATTTTGTTGAGACATCAGCTTAGCTAGGGATGTCAGTGGGGCGGGGCGGGGGCGAGGGATACATTCCCATCACAATCCCCGCCCTTGAATCTATTCCCCATCCCCGCTTCGGATCCCCACTACGGGGGGATTTTGTCCCTCATCCCTGTCCCCATGGATCCCTGCGGGTCCCCACGGATCCCGTAAACATGATTTTTTATTTTTTATTTTAAACCAAATTAATAGTAAGAGCTTCAAAAATTAACCACAAGAAATTTAGATATTATTCATATATGATAAATGTATTGTTTTAATAATGTTTAATCTATAATATTAAGTGTCGTGACCACCAAAATTTCAAACTAAAAAAAATTGAAAATAATCATTTAGATCTCACTCTTTTACTAACAATACATATATATTTTAAATTTGTGTATAAGATTAATTATATGAAATGACAAATAAACTTACATAATAATTTAAAATTATATATAAATTAAGGACATTATGCTATTTTAGGCGGGGCGGAGACTCCACGCGGCAGGGGATATTTACGCCACCCCCGTTCCCGAAGTGCCTTCGAGAAAACTTTGTTCCCAGTCTCCGCGGGAGAAAAATTCCTCGTCGCTAGGCCTCCAAAAGGAGAATCCCCAAAGGAATCCCCACTAACAGAGACAAGTTGGCATCTCTACATCAGCTGACATTCCTGTAAGCCCTTAATAGCATCAATTGCTTTAAGAATACTCTTCATGATCCACAAGGTGGTCTGCTTGATTGGGATAGCCATAATGTTATTATTATTATTATTATTATTAACAATAATGATATAAATATTTATTATTATTTTTTAAAACTTTTTGTTATTAAAACTAAAAAAAATTCAAATTATTATTAAATATTTAAAAATAAAAAATTACTTTTTAAACTTATTAAATGATTAATATATCAAATGAGATTTATCCGTTATTCAATAAACCTAAAAAATTAATTTTTATATATTTATAATAATAATTGAAATAAATATATAACTAAATAAAAATAGTTCAATGTGTAACTTTATATATTTATTGCGATTTTTATTGTAGTATTTTTAGGGTTTGATATTATTTTTGATTTTGCATATGAAATTTAGAGTTTATTTTGGAAAATGATTTTGTATATGAGATATTATTGTTGATTTTTGTATATTTTGATTTTGCATAATTAAACAAAAATGATTAAAATTATATACATTTTGAAAAATTAAGTTAAAAATTAATATGATTTTTTTTAAGTTAATGGAAATCATGATGAATAAAAGAGTATTAAACTTTGTTTAATTGTAAGTATGACAAGCTCCAATGTGACGGCAGGGGAGGATTTAAAACTGTTAACTCTAAATTGCTCTAAACTTTTCTCTTAATATGGTTACTTATCACATCAAGCACACAGGAATTGCATAGTACAATTACTTGTAAAGAAACAACAAAACGCGTATGAAACAACTAACATTATTATTATTATCATTATTACTGTATTATCCAACTATTATCTAGGAAGCTATGGAAGAAAATGTAAGAAATTTTTCATAGTTTCATAACCACAAAATCATTCAAAGAAAATGACCTATGGAAGTGGAGATAATTAGGCTTTGAATTCTCTCACAAACACACATTGTTTTCTAATGGCCCATAATCCTTCGTGACATAGTCTTTGGAAATACTTATAGCTTCTTTTATGGACTTAGATTCTGTCCCTCTTTGCATATATTTCGACTTTCTTCTATTGCATTTCACACACTCTTTTGGTACTTTTTGTCTTTGCCTTGAGGACAAAATTAAGGTTCACTTCATGGCCCTTAGACAATGGCAATTCATGTGTAAAGATTACTTATTATTTTTGTCAATCCTTTATGATGCAATGCCGCGTTATCCCCATTATCAAATAAAGGCTCAATGTTCACCCAAAAACCTCCATTACATGAATATACATTTATTTATAAAATATAAATATACATAAATTTTTTCTCCTTCATATTTCTATACATAAAAATATAAGCAGCTAAAATGAGTTAGATTATATAGGTTAATCTCGATATATAATATATAATAGGATTTAGGCTTTATAATTGGAGATCAAAATTTGAGTTTAGTCCGATTTTAAAAATTTATTTATTTATTAGAACTAGTTTGTATGGATAGTAGATAGTCCGTTTCACCAACATTACTAAAAAAAAATTAAAAGATTCTAATATTTATATTGTTTCATTAAAGGATTTTGTAAAACAATTTTACACTATCATCCAATAAAAGATCATCAATTTGTCATGTCATTAAATTTATTTTAAAATAAAATAGTAATTTAATTGAATACCTGGTAGTGATTGATTGACAATGTAGAATCATTTCACACTATCAGTGCATCATCCATTTTCTCTTCATTAAAATATAATACATCGAATTATCTCTCGATTAAATTTTATCTCTTCTAATCTATTTATTTTTTGCATGTTAAATATCCTACATTAATATAATCAAATTAATATTAAATTGTTTCAAATTTTCACTTCATAATTTTTTACATTCTATTAATTTGTATTATGTTTAATAATTGTGTATTTTTTGAATAATTTAAACTTTTATTGTATTTAAAAATATATTATAGTATTTTTAAAAATTATATAATATTTAAAATATATTATATTTAAAATAATATACTTTATAAATTCCATTTATAATAAATATTATAATTTTTGTTTAATATTTTGATAAAAAAATTTAAGAAAAATAATATGTTCAAAATTGAATAGCCTACGGCCCGTGTAGAATCGAGCTCGAGTAATTAATATTTAATTCATATTTAAATAAAGTTTTTGACTCGATTTTATAAAGGCCCCGGACTAGTCCGTTTATGGCGGAGTAATCTATTTTTGAAAACTCTACATACAATAGTGAGTATTATAAGTAAAAAGATTTGATGATCACTGTGATATTTATTTGTCAATGGCCACTATAACAAATATGGATTACAAGATGTGATGTATGTGATTACATATGATGCGCATCATTCTCAATCCATATCACCTGACACCTGCGAATTCTACAATCCTCCACCATACTCAAATTAATTCATCAAAGACAAGTGGAATTTGCAAACTAGCTATAGTGCGAAACAACAAAAAAGCCAGATCAAAAGATCACTCATCTTTGTCCAGACTGTACTTGTAAATTGCAACATCATTACACATAAATTTTAAAACACTTGTTATCATTAGCCAAGTTTCTATGACTAACATTAACTGTGAAGCTTTGTAGTGGTTTGATCATAGTGAATTTTTATATAATTTATTTGTCGGAGCAATATTATTGGTCTATTGTTTCTTTCCACACATGATTCAGTGTGTGTGCTTAATTGGTTAGCAAGATTTAGTGTCTCAAATCACTTCTAAAGCAGTTGTTAAAAGGTCAATTTAAAATTTTTTAGTATCATTTTTTATAGAATGTATAATTACTACTTTGACAGTTTGCCACAATTCAAATTGGTTAACGAGGTCGGTTCGGCCTATTCTATCATGACAAATGGTATATATATATATATATATATATATATATATATATATATATATATATATATATATATATATATATATATATATATATATATATATATATATTTTAAAGGTAGTGCACTGACAGTGTAAATTAACTTTACACATGCAACCAATCAAACACTATACCAAATTTGCCTTTTAGCAGCACCCCTACTAAAGCGCTTTTAGTAAAAAGCGCTAGTATAGGTTGCGCTAAAAACAAAATAAAAAAACACGCTAAAAAAGCGCTCTTAAAGGTAGGGGGTTACCAAAGCGCTTTCAAAAAGCGCTCTTATAGGCTGGGGTACGAAAGCGCTTTCAGAAAGCGCTCTTATAGTGGGGGGTACGAAAGCGCTTTCTGAAAGCGCTCTTATAGGGGGCTTATGAAAGCGCTTTCAAAAGCACTCTTATAGGGGGTGGGGTACAAGAGCGCTTTTATCCTAAAAAGCGCTGGTATAGACTTAGTTACGAAAGCGCTTTTCAAAAGCGCTGTCATACCCTTTTTAAAATTAAAATTTTTAAAAACAAATTATACTAAACGCGCTTCATCGTTTCCAAAACCCTAATTTCTTCATTGTTGCCCAGAAAACTGAAACTCAGAAAACTCACCATCTCATAAAATCGTTTCCATCGTTTTCATCTGAAACTCAAATCGTTTCCATCGTTTTCATCTGAAACTCAGAAAATTCACCATCTCATAAAATCGTGAGCCACCATTCTCCGTTCTCAATCGTCTTCTTCTCATCGTCTTCTGCTCTTTGATTGTTCTCATCGTCTTCTTCTTAACGGCACTGCTCGTCGCTTGTTCAACTCTGGGCTTTTGTTCAGATTATTCGAGAGACATATACAGGTAAAGGTTCTTTCTCTGAGATACATTCAATTTACCTACTCTGTGTATCACTCTTTTTTTTACTGGAAATTCAGTTGAACTCGTTTACTCTTGTTTACTTCTTTTTTTCAATAATTGTTGTTTAATCTTACTCTTGTTTGATTCTTGAAGTTTCTTTGTCAGTAAATTAAGTTTTGTTTATAGTTATATATGTTAGCACATTGTGAATTTTTCCCCTTTTTCCATCTCTATTTAGCACGCCTTCAATTCTCATGTTTTGTATGGCTCGAAATACTCACATTAGCATAGTTATGTGTCGGGTTTGAGTATAACTATTGGTGGTTCTTTTTGCTAAGTGTTTGATAATCCATATATTGTATTAGATTGGGTTTGAATGATATTGTGCTTCTCTTTGAGTTTTGGTTTTGGTTCATGTTCATGGCTGCCCGAGTTCGTTGTGTAGACATGTTTGAAGTGAACTTAAGTATGCGTTAATAGGTTGGTGTAGTGGCTTCCCGGTTTCTAAGTTAATTGATTCAAAGGTGGTTGGAATTTATCATATATGGTTAATTGTTGTTATTATCTTGACGATAAATTGTTTAAATTACTTATACTAACACACTATGCGTATGTTTTTTTGCAGAGGACTTTTGAGATACCAGATGATCGTAGACGCTACATACTTAGTTTGGCCGGCAAAAGATATAGAGGGTGGAAAGCTTTTTTGACAAACACCTATCTTAAGGATAAAGATGGAAACTTTCTTGAAGAGGCACCGGGACGGCCAAAAAAGTATGAGATCTTCATTGATGAAAAAGATTGGGCTGAGTTTGTAAAGCAAAGAGATGAAGATTTTCGGAAAAGGAGTGCCACGAATAGTGCGAGAGCATCCAAACCCGCGTATCCATACAAAAAAGGGCGTTTGGGATATGCACGCTTAGAGGATAAAATTGTAAGTAAATAGAAATACGTTTTAATTAATTGTCTAAATGTGCATGTTTTATTTGACGATTTTATCATTTGTGTCAATGCATAGTTAGAGGAGACTAAAAGCGAGGAAACTTCACTTCCTGTACATGTGTTGTGGAAGGAAGCTCGTGTGGGCAAGAATCAAGCTGTCGATCCCGATGTTCAGAGAGTTTATACTGAATGTCTAAGTATAATGCTGTGTCTTTAATTAAATCAAATGTTTTTTAATATATAAATGATTTTTTATCTCCACTAATAATTATTGAAATGTAAATGAATTACAGGAGACCTTGTCGCAATCGGTATCCACCGGTGAGGGGAGCGTACTTAGTAGAGCACTAGATGCTCCTGAGTATCCCGGTCGGGTGAGGGGTAAGGGTCATGGTGTGACTCCAACCTCTTTTTACAAGAGTCCTAGGAGAAGATCAAATCTTACCAATGAAGAAGTGTTGCAAAAGTTGCAGGAATTGCAAGCACAAGTCTCTGAATTGCAAAGAGATAAAGATATGTATATGAGAGAAAAGTGCAACACTTCATCGGTGAAAGAAACTAGTGATAAGGCTAGTATCAACTGTCAAAGGAAATTTCCCGAGGTAATTATAAATTTTTTTCCTTACAAATTGTTCTATTTTATTAATGATAATGACTTTATATTTACTATTGGTTTAGGGCATTTCATCTTCCCAACTATACTTATCGTCACCGAATTATCGACTAGTTGGCAAGGGAAAAGTGCACAACACTTTGGGAGATTTACTTCACCATAGACCGCTCCCGGATGGACACCTGAAAGTATCGGTGGATGTTGTATTAGATCATGATGCGATGCTACCGGTACCTGACATGGTCTCAGAGACGACATTGCTGCGAGATGCAATAGGATCATTTGTTTACATTGCCCTCGGAGCTCATTACCATTAGTGATGAGGTATATTGAAAACGATTATGAATCCTTTAATTTTCGAATGTCAATTCTAAACCGTTTATTAATTATTTTTTACATTTTAATTTTAGACTGCTCCTATAAAACCCACAATTAAGGGTAAAGGGATTTTACAGGAGGAGGAGTCTGTTGCATCACTAAAAGAGGTACATTTAAAGTGTTAATATATAATCTGAATCTAAATCTGCATGATTTTATATTTTACCTAACTTATATGATTTTTAGGCATCCGCTCGGGAGTCACAACAAGTGACGCAGCAAGTTCGTAGCGTACCACCCACTGGTCCTCCGAAGATAGCGGCAAAAAAAGGCGGTGCTTTTGTGCCTCGATACCGGACGACGCTCGCAACAATGGTTGATATGTCCGATTTGAAGGATGGTGCTTTACGTGAAATCAATATGGATGAAAGTGTCTTCGGTATTGAATTCAAGTCACATATTGCAATTGATGACTTGGAAGAGATTTTTACGCATGAACAACTAGGCGTCGGTAATATGCACTCATACATCCGGTAATATTCACTCATCCGATATATTATTTAATTAGTCCCACAATATAATTTATTTACACATTTCAATGAAAATAATCTAATGTTTATTATGTTTTTATTTAAGGTTGTTGTATGACAGAGTGTTGCGCGGGACTGTATTGTCTAACAGATTCCGTTTCGTGTCTTCCGCCCATTGCAGCGGAATGGCAATTGATTCGAAACCGGAATCAGTTAGACAACTCTTAGTCGATAGATTCATGTCCACCGGGAATTCAGAAAGTCTGCATCTTTGGGCGTATAATACCCGACCAGTAGGGTTAGTTCTCATTCTTGGTTCATCTAATCTCTGTTTCTTTTGTGTATAGCAAAATTTTCATATAACCTATTGTTTTAATTTATAGAGCACACTGGTTGTTGCTTGCTATCAACCCTATAAGAGAAGTCGTGTATTATCTGAATTCGGTAAATGGTGACTGGACCAATTATCCGGCTATGAAGGAAATCGTTGATTTGTAAGTGGGATCGTTCTAAATATTCGTGTATATTTATATATTTACTTATTTGTGGGATTGATCTAAACATATGCTTTTATATATTTGTTAATTAGATCAATACAAGTGTTCCGAAGTCAACGGGACGCACAGGTTAGGGATGTCAACTTGCCTCCGTTAGCGGGGATCTCCGTGGGGATTCTCCGTTTGGGGCCCCAAAGATGGGGAATTTTCCCCCCGCGGGGATGGGGATGGGGATCAAAGTCTCCCCGAAGGCACTTCGGGGACGGGGGTGGCGTAAATATCCCCCGCCCCGTGGAGTCCCCGCTCCGAATAAAATAGCATAATGTCCTTAATTTATATATAATTTTAAATTATTATGTAAGTTTATTTGACATTTTATATAATTAATCTTATACACAAATTTAAAATATATATGTATTGTTAGTAAAAGAGTGATATAAATGATTTTTTCATTTTTTTTAGTTTGAAAATTTTGTTCAATATTATAGATTAAATATTGTAAAAACAATATATTTATTGGTTAGTTTTTGAAGCTTTTACTATTAATTTGGTTTAAAATTATATATAAAAAAAATCATGTTTATAGATCTCCGCATGAACCGTGGGGATCCGTGGGGACCCGCGGGGATCCGCGGGGACGGGGATGGGGGACAAAATCCCCCCGAAGCGGGGATCCGAAGTGGGGATGGGGAATAGATTCAATGGCGGGGATTGTGATGGGAATGTATCCCCCGTCCCCGCCCCGCCCCATTGACATCCCTAGCACAGGTATCCCGGACTAAATCAAACAACATTACTTGGATCAAAGTGCAGGTACATTATTTTTCACAATTTTGCTTATAATATTTATGCTACTTGATAAAACAAGACAACTATAAAATCTTATTTGTTTTTCTATGTAGTGTCCGCAACAGCGAAACAGTTCAGATTGCGGATACTTTGTTTTGAGGTTTATGAAAGAAATCCTTCAGGCGAATCAATTAGAGATTCCGCTCACGGTATGAATTTATAACTTAAGATAATTTCATATAATTTATTAGATTTAACTAAATATATCATTCATATTATGTTTTTGTTTTGTAGTACCTTGACGAATTCCGTGCTGCTGGGTACCCGAGACTTAAGTTGGAAGAAATCAAAGAGGATTTGTGTCACTTTTATATTAAGCAATTTTTCATGTAGGATTTGTGTCGATTTGAACTATAATATTATTGATGTTGTAATGATGTATATATATAATTTTGGATATTATAATGGTATTATATTAGTATATATATATATTGTCTTACTGATGGCTGAAATTATATCGTCGAAAATATATTACAGGTTGAAAATATTACAGGTTGAAAACATATTACAGGTCGAAAATATTACAGGTCGACTGGGAGAATTAAATTACAGGCTGCACATTAAAATACCTCATTTAGCAACGACAGCGCTTTTAAAAAGCGCTCTTAAAGGTCCACCTACAAAAGCGCTTCTTAGTAAAAGCGCTGCCAAAGAATAATAAAAAAGCATAAAAAATAAAAAAAAACGCAACATACGAAAGCACTTTTGGAAAAGCGCTCTTATAGGGGGGGCTACCAGAGCGCTTTTTCTAGGAAAGCGCTCTTATAGGGGGGCCTACCAGAGCGCTTTTTCCAGAAAAGCGCTCTTATAGGGGGGCTGAAGGATAGAAAAACACTTAGAAAGGGGGGGGGGTTTGAATAAGTGTAGCTTTAAAAACTTGACAGATAAAAATAAATTGCACAGTTATTTTTATCCTGGTTCGTTGTTAACTAAACTACTCCAGTCCACCCCCGCAGAGATGATTTACCTCAACTGAGGATTTAATCCACTAATCGCATGGATTACAATGGTTCTCCACTTAGTCAGCAACTAAGTCTTCCAGAGTCTTCTGATCACACACTGATCACTCCAGGAACAACTGCTTAGATACCCTCTAAGACTTTCTAGAGTATTCTGATCCACACGATCACTCTAGTTACAATCTGCTTAGATAACCTCTAAGACTTCCTAGAGTATTCTGATCCACACGATCACTCTAGTTCCTTACAACTTAATGTAATCAATTCTAAGAGTATTACAATTGCTTCTTAAAAGCTATAATCACAAACTGTGATATTTCTCTTAACGTTTAAGCCTAATCTCACTAATATGTTACAACAGCAATGTAGTGAGCTTTGATGAAGATGAAGATTCTGAGCTTTGAGTAGAACAGAGTTTCAGCAAGTTAATATGAGTTGTTTTGTTCAGAATCGTTAACCTTGCTTCTCATCAGAACTTCATATTTATAGGCGTTGGAGAAGATGACCGTTGAGTGCATTTAATGCTTTGCGTGTTCCGTACAGCATCGCATTTAATGTTATACGCTTTTGTCAACTACCTCGAGCCTTGTTCACGCTGTGTCTACTGACGTTGCCTATAATAGCTTTTAACGTTCCTTTTGTCAGTCAGCGTAGCTTGCCACTTGTACTTCCTTCTGATCTGATGTTTGTGAATACAACGTTTGAATATCATCAGAGTCAAACAGCTTGGTGCAAAGCATCTTCTGATCTTCTGACCTTGAAGTGCTTCTGTGCGTGATACCATCAGAACTTCAGTGCTTCTGATCTCATGTTCTTCTGATGCTTCCATAGACCCATGTTCTGATTCTGCTTCGACCATCTTCTGATGTCTTGCCAGACCATGTTCTGATGTTGCATGCTGAACCCTTTGAGACAAAGCTTCTGAGCGCTGAATTATGCATACTCTTTATATATTTCCTGAAAAGGAAATTGCATTGGATTAGAGTACCATATTATCTTAAGCAAAATTCATATTATTGTTATCATCAAAACTCAGATAATTGATCAGAACAAATCTTGTTCTAACAATCTCCCCCTTTTTGATGATGACAAAAACATATATAAATGATATGAATTTGCGATCAGAAAGAGCAGACGGCAAAAGACAAATTACACAGCTATAGAATAAGCATATGAATATGTCTCCCCCTGAGATTAACAATCTCCCCCTGAGATAAATAATCTCCCCCTGAAATAAATACTCGAAGAACTTTAATAAAAGACTTCCCTGATTATTTCGGTAGAGACAATCACATAAGCTTCTGTCTTCAGAGAATTCATAGCTTCTAACTTCTGCTTCCATTGGACAGCTTTAGAACTAGAATTTCTTTAGATCCTTAGAACACTCACAGCTTCTGATTCCTGCTTCCATCTAGGACAACTTCAGAACTTGAATTTCTTTGATCTTCAGAACATTCACAGCTTCTGATTTCTGCTTCCATTTAGGACAGCTTCAGAACTTGAATTTCTTTGATCTTCAGAACATTCACAGCTTCTGATTTCTGCTTCCATTTAGGACAGCTTCAGAACTTGAGTTTTCTGGATCTTTAGAACATTCACAGCTTCTGATTTCTGCTTTCCTCGGATAGCTTCAGAGCTTTGAATTTCTACAAACATCACTTCATGCTAGATTTGTATCAGAACATTGTTGAATGTACCAGAGCATCATCAGAGCATCTCTACATCCTGAAATGTTACAGAACAAAAACTAAACGACAAAAGTCAGCATGAACGAGTCAGAACATAAAATGTATATTAGAACACATGATATGTATCAGAGCCATATAGGCTAAAATAATGTATCAGAGCAAATAGAATTTTGTCAGAGCAAATAGACAAATATGGATCAAATTCTATTATCAGTGCTTCTGATTCATTCTTCTTTCTTGCTTCTGATTTCTGAAGCTTGACAGCACTCAGCTTGCTTCAGTTTCCATGAGCTTATTCTTTTTACAGAATAACACTTCTTATGGTTTTGCTTCTTGTGTTTGCTTTGAAGATTCTCTTCACTTCTTTATACCTGCAAAACACTTAAACCATATAGAACTTGCAGTTCTTGTTAGTAAATGTGTGGGAGCTTTACCCAGCAACTGATAGATTAATCCAAATCATTTATCATTTATCTTCTCCCCCTTTTTGTCATAACATCAAAAAGAATATTTCAAAAGATTCAGATGAATAAAACGACAAATAAGAATCACTGGAATGGAAAAACAAAGAAACTTTTCATTGATAATCAAAAGATATTACAAAAGGTTCTTATGTTTAACAAGATGAGAAACATTCCTAGCAAATACATAAAAAGTCATCCCAAGAGGAAATGACTACAAAAATTAAAAACAAAACCCTAGCAAGACACATTCTGTGTCAACCCATCAAGAATCCCTGTGGTCTTCTTGTCTTCCAGACTAGAACCTCCACTGTAGGAGAGATCCCAGAGACCAACGAGGAAGAGAGGGACAGTTCACAGACAGAGAACTGCTGTTGCAAACGGGGCTTTCTCTTAACATAGAAGTTAAGAATATCATTCTTAACCTCTTCCCATAACTCAAGAAAGTCTTCTGTCTTTGGGTGAAAGTTGATAACAACATCAAAGAAGAGGTCTGACTTGAGAGGTATTAGGAGAGCCATCCCGAGATATGCAGAGATCTGCCGCCTTTGAGTCATAGATTTTCAACAGGCTTAGAGCAACGCTAGGTTTGAACTAGGATTTTAAAAAAAAACTTTGTTTGAGCAAGAGAAAAAAAAAACCGGAGAGAGAGAGAAAAAACTTGATGAGGAATGCAAAGAGATAGAGAAGGAAAACAAAGACAGAGTGTAATAGAGAAAATATAAGAGGGAAGGAGAAGCGTTTGAAGAGTATTTAAAAGAAAATAAAATGAAACAAATGATGGATAGCATTTAATGTTATGTGACATGAGGAGAGATAATAAAGACAAATGAGGTGACTAGCACAGTTACCTATGGTCGGCGTCCCTTCAACTGCACGCGCGCTTATCCATGAACAGTAACGACAGGTTTACCATCCCGAGATAAAACGTTACAGCTGTTTTGCTTTAAGAGAGGTTCTGAATCAACTTAGACAGTGAAACGTTAGTAATAACCGAATCATAATTTCTAAAAGATTTCAATCAGAACTTCTGATAAAAAAAATATCACATTCATTTCAGAAGATACTCATACGTAAGAACTTCTCATCTTCTCATTCTGGGCATAAATCCATACTGATGTTCTTCAGAATGAACTTAAACCTATCTTCAGCCAGGGGTTTTGTAAAGATATCAGCCCATTGATGGTCTGTATCCACAAAGTTTAAAGATATAACACCCTTCTGAACATAGTCCCTTATGAAATGATGTTTAATCTCAATATGTTTAGCCTTTGAATGAAGAATAGGATTCTTAGATAAACATATAGCAGAAGTATTATCACAGAATATAGGAATGTTACTCTCATATATCTGATAATCTTCTAACTAACTCTTCATCCAGAGCATCTGTGTACTGCAACCAGCAGCAGCGACATATTCTGCTTCTGTTGTTGATAGAGCAATAGTTGCTTGCTTCTTGCTATACCAGGAGATCAAATGACTTCCAAGAAATTGACAACTTCCTGAAGTACTCTTTCTTTCAATTCTGTCTCCAGCATAGTCAGCATCGCAGAATCCTACTAAGTTGTATTCTTTAGATTTTCTGTAAACTAAGCCAACATTAGTAGTACCTTTCAGATACCTTAGAATTCTCTTAACAGCAGTTAAATGAGATTCTCTAGGATCTGATTGGAATCTAGCACACAAACAAACACTGAACAGAATGTCAGGTCTAGAAGCAGTCAAATATAGAAGAGATCCAATCATACCTCTGTATAACTTCTGATCTACCTTCTTACTTACCTCATCCTTACCTAGGATGCATGTTGGATGCATAGGAGTTTTGGCTTCTTTGCAGTCTAGAAGATTAAACTTCTTCAGAAGTTCCTTCACATACTTGGTTTGGTGAACATATGTTCCTTCTGATGTTTGATTTATTTGTATTCCAAGGAAATACTTGAGTTCTCCCATCATGCTCATTTCAAACTCAGCCTGCATAGACTCAGCAAACTCCTTTCCAAGTGTAGCATTAGATGTTCCAAAAATAATATCATCTACATATATTTGACAAATTAAAATATCCCTTTTAAAGGTTTTACAAAAGAGAGTAGTGTCCACTTTTCCTCTAGTGAAACCATTATCCAGAAGGAAAGAACTTAAGCGTTCATACCAAGCTCTGGGAGCTTGTTTCAATCCATACAACGATTTCTTTAGTTTAAAAACATGATTAGGAGACATAGAGTCTTCAAAACCAGGAGGTTGATGGACATAAACTTCTTCATCTATATAACCATTTAAGAAGGCACTCTTAACATCCATCTGATAGAGAGTGATGTTATGTTGAGTGGCAAATGAAATTAATAGACGAATAGATTCTAACCTGGCCACTGGTGCAAAGGTTTCTGTATAGTCAATCCCTTCTTGCTGACTATAACCCTGAGCCACCAGTCTGGCTTTGTTCCTTACCACTTCACCTTTCTCACTGAGCTTGTTTCTGAAGACCCATTTTGTACCGATTATATTGAATCCATCTGGTCTAGGAACAAGATCCCAAACATCATTCCTTGTAAACTGATTCAGTTCTTCTTGCATAGCAATTATCCAGTCTGGATCTTCTAGAGCATGATCAACAGAAGTTGGCTCGATCAAGGATACAAGACCTAATTGACAGTCTGCATTGTTCTTAAGGAATGCTCTTGTTCTGATTGGATCATCCTTCTTTCCAAGAATGACATCTTCTGAATGACCAGAGATGAGTCTGGATGATCTTCTGACAGATGGTTCTTCAGAAATGCTTAGATTCTCCAGAGAATCTGATACTTGATCTTCAGATTCTTTGCTTCTGAGAAGCTCTGCTTCTGATACGTTGCTTCTTGGCTCAACAACTTCTGATATATCAATATCACAATCTGCAAAATTATCAAACTGCTTTGGTTTTTTCAGAACCAAGCTTATCATCAAACCTGATATTGATTGATTCTTCCACAATCAATGTTTCAGTATTGTATACTCTGTAGCCTTTTGAGCGTTCAGAATATCCAAGAAGGAAACATTTTTGTGCTTTGGAATCAAACTTACCAAGATGATCTTTAGTGTTCAGAATAAAGCATACACATCCAAAAGGATGGAAATATGAAATGTTGGGCTTTTTATTCTTCCACAATTCATAAGGAGTCTTATTTAGAATAGGTCTGATAGAGATTCTATTCTGAATATAGCATGTAGTGTTTATTGCTTCTGCCCAGAAATGCTTAGCCATATTGGTTTCATTGATCATGGTTCTGGCCATTTCTTGCAGAGTCCTATTCTTTCGTTCTACAACTCCATTTTGCTGTGGAGTTCTAGGACAAGAGAAATCATGGGCAATACCATTTTCTTTGAAGAATTCTTCAAAGGATCTGTTCTCAAATTCACCACCATGATCACTTCTGACCTTTATGATTTTACACTCTTTTTCAGATTGAATCTGAATGCAGAAATCAAAGAACACTGAATGAGTCTCATCCCTGTGTTTCAAGAATTTTACCCACGTCCAGCGGCTATAATCATCTACGATGACTAATCCATATTTCTTCCCTCTGACAGATGCTGTTTTGACTGGGCCAAACAGATCAATGTGCAAGAGTTCTAATGGCCTTGAGGTAGAAACAACATTCTTGGACTTGAATGCAGGTTTGGAGAACTTGCCCTTCTGACATGCTTCACAAAGAGCATCTGATTTGAATTTCAGATTAGGGAGTCCTCTGACAAGATCCAGTTTGTTAATCTGAGAAATCTTTCTCAAACTAGCATGACCTAATCTTCTGTGCCAGACCCACTGCTCTTCAGAAACAGACATAAGACAAGTCACCTTCTGACTCATAAGATCTTGCAGATCTGTCTTATAAATGTTATTCTTCCTCTTGCCTGTAAATAGGATTGAGCCATCCTTCTGATTTACAGCCTTGCAAGACTTTTGATTAAAGATTATATCATAACCATTGTCACTCAATTGACTGATAGATAAGAGGTTATGTGTTAATCCTTCTACAAGAAGTACATTAGAAATGGAAGGAGAGTTACCAGACTTTATAGTTCCAGAGCCAATTATCTTGCCCTTCTGATCTCCTCCAAACTTGACTTCTCCTCCAGACTTAAGCACCAGGTCTTGGAACATAGACCTTCTTCCTGTCATGTGTCGTGAGCATCCAGAGTCCAGGTACCATGACATGTTGTGCTTTGTCCTTTTTGCAGCCAAGGATATCTGCAATAGGAATAATCTTATCCTTAGGTACCCACATCTTCTTGGGTCCTTTCTTGTTAGATTTTCTCAAGTTCTGATTGAACTTGGGTTTAACATTGTAAGCAATAGGAGGAACAGCATGATAATTTTTAATGTGAGTTTCATGATATTTCCTAGGTTGTGTCACATGCTTTTTGGTGTGTGTTATGTGAAAACTTTGAGCATGTGAAGTGTGCCTAATATCATGGGAGTGGCCATACTTGAACTGATCATACAATGGCTTGTATGTGAATTTCATTTCATCAACAGGTTCAAGTTTGTATGGGGTTTCACCCTCAAAACCAATGCCAACTCTTTTGTTTCCAGACACAGCATATATCATAGAAGCTAGCTGACTTCTGCCAATACTTCTAGATAAGAACTTCCTGAAACTTAAATCATATTCTTTCAGAATATGGTTTAGACTAGGAGTGGATTTTTCTGAATCAGAAGGAGATCCAACATTATTGGATAATTTTAAAAGTTTTTCTTTTAATTCAGAATTCTCCAATTCAAGCTTCTTTGTTTCAAATTCAAATAGCTTTTTCAGCTCTTTGTATTTGAGACTAATCTGAGACTTGAATTCCAGAAGTTCAGTTAGACCGGAAACTAACTCATCTCTAGTAAGTTCAGAAAATACCTCTTCAGAATCTGATTCTGATGTAGATTCTGATCCGTCATCTTCTGTCGCCATCAGCGCACAGTTAGCCTGCTCATCTTCAGAGTCTGAATCATCTTCTGACTCATCCCAGGTTGCCATAAGACCTTTCTTCTTATGAAACTTCTTCTTGGGATTTTCCTTCTGAAGTTTTGGACATTCATTCTTGAAGTGTCCAGGCTCATTGCATTCATAGCATATGACCTTCTTCTTGTCAAATCTTCTGTCATCAGAAGATTCTCCACGTTCAAATTTCTTTGAACTTCTGACGCCTCTGAACTTCCTTTGCTTGTTCTTCCAGAGTTAATTTAGCCTTCTGGAGATCAAGGACAGTTCATCTTCTTCTTCAGATTCTGATTCTTCAGGATCTTCTTCTCTAGCCTGAAAAGCGTTAGTGCATTTCATGATATTGGATTTTAATGCAATAGACTTACCTTTCTTTTGAGGCTCATTTGCGTCCAGCTCTATTTCATGGCTTCTCAAGGCACTGATAAGCTCTTCCAGAGAAACTTCATTCAGATTCTTTGCAATCTTGAATGCAGTCACCATAGGACCCCATCTTCTGGGTAAGCTTCTGATGATCTTCTTTACGTGATCAGCCTTGGTGTATCCCTTGTCAAGAACTCTCAATCCAGCAGTAAGAGTTTGAAATCTTGAAAACATCTTTTCAATGTCTTCATCATCCTCCATCTTGAAGGCTTCATACTTCTGGATTAAAGCGAGAGCTTTAGTCTCCTTGACTTGAGCATTTCCTTCATGAGTCATTTTCAAGGACTCATATATGTCATAGGCCGTTTCCCTGTTAGATATCTTTTCATACTCAGCATGAGAGATAGCATTCAGCAAAACAGTTCTGCATTTATGATGATTCCTGAAAAGCTTCTTCTGATCATCACTCATTTCTTGCCTTGTCAGCTTTACGCCACTGGCATTTACTGGATGTTTGTAACCATCCATCAGAAGATCCCATAGATCACCATCTAGACCAAGAAAGTAACTTTCCAGTTTATCTTTCCAGTATTCAAAGTTTTCACCATCAAATACCGGCGGTCTAGTATAACCATTGTTACCGTTGTGTTGCTCAGCAGAGCCAGATGTAGATGTAGACTTTGCAGTTTCATCAGCCATCTTTTACTGAAGCGTTTTTCTCTTCCTGAATCTTTTCTAAACACGGTTAAGTGCTTGCACCTTAGAACCGGCGCTCTGATGCCAATTGAAGGATAGAAAAACACTTAGAAAGGGGGGGGGGTTTGAATAAGTGTAGCTTTAAAAACTTGACAGATAAAAATAAATTGCACAGTTATTTTTATCCTGGTTCGTTGTTAACTAAACTACTCCAGTCCACCCCCGCAGAGATGATTTACCTCAACTGAGGATTTAATCCACTAATCGCACGGATTACAATGGTTCTCCACTTAGTCAGCAACTAAGTCTTCCAGAGTCTTCTGATCACACACTGATCACTCCAGGAACAACTGCTTAGATACCCTCTAAGACTTTCTAGAGTATTCTGATCCACACGATCACTCTAGTTACAATCTGCTTAGATAACCTCTAAGACTTCCTAGAGTATTCTGATCCACACGATCACTCTAGTTCCTTACAACTTAATGTAATCAATTCTAAGAGTATTACAATTGCTTCTTAAAAGCTATAATCACAAACTGTGATATTTCTCTTAACGTTTAAGCTTAATCTCACTAATATGTTACAACAGCAATGTAGTGAGCTTTGATGAAGATGAAGATTCTGAGCTTTGAGTAGAACAGAGTTTCAGCAAGTTAATATGAGTTGTTTTGTTCAGAATCGTTAACCTTGCTTCTCATCAGAACTTCATATTTATAGGCGTTGGAGAAGATGACCGTTGAGTTCATTTAATGCTTTGCGTGTTCCGTACAGCATCGCATTTAATGTTATACGCTTTTGTCAACTACCTCGAGCCTTGTTCACGCTGTGTCTACTGACGTTGCCTATAATAGCTTTTAACGTTCCTTTTGTCAGTCAGCGTAGCTTGCCACTTGTACTTCCTTCTGATCTGATGTTTGTGAATACAACGTTTGAATATCATCAGAGTCAAACAGCTTGGTGCAAAGCATCTTCTGATCTTCTGACCTTGAAGTGCTTCTGTGCGTGATACCATCAGAACTTCAGTGCTTCTGATCTCATGTTCTTCTGATGCTTCCATAGACCCATGTTCTGATTCTGCTTCGACCATCTTCTGATGTCTTGCCAGACCATGTTCTGATGTTGCATGCTGAACCCTTTGAGACAAAGCTTCTGAGCGCTGAATTATGCATACTCTTTATATATTTCCTGAAAAGGAAATTGCATTGGATTAGAGTACCATATTATCTTAAGCAAAATTCATATTATTGTTATCATCAAAACTCAGATAATTGATCAGAACAAATCTTGTTCTAACAGGGGCCTACCAGAGCGCTTTTTCCAGAAAAGCGCTCTTATAGGGGGGGCCTACCAGAGCGCTTTCTGAAGCGCTTTTGTTACCTACGCCAGCGCTGGCTTTCACAGCGCTTTTAAGCGCTTTTAAAGCCCATAAAAAGCGCTTTTAAAGGGCTTCCGCGTTGTAGTGAAAATCCTTATACTTGCCATGTCATATTAGTTTTTTTAAATTAAAATTGTATTTTATTTAGATACATGGTTGTGATTGGTTGACAATGTAAAAATATTTTACACTGTCAGTGCATATCCCTTTTTCTCATATATATATATATATATATTAAGAAAAAGAAACGGTATAAAACGGGGAATTAGTTAGTTTCAAAATTACGAGAACCTAAAGAAAAGAACTAATATATGGTTGGAGAAAGTTTTGAAACCTATGATAGAATCGGTTTCAACCCAAAGCTTTTGTCAACCCCTATCAATAGCTATCTCCATAGCACGGATCACCGCCACAAAATTAGCATGAACCGAAGAGTTGCACCGAATATTTTCTGCAAAAGCAAGGATAAAGTCTCCTCTACAATTACGGAATAAGCCTGCACCACCCACATTAGATGTATCATGTAGAAACGCCCCGTTGCAAATGCACTTAATCCAACCAAAAGACGGGGGGTTTCAAATCACTTCAATAATAGAGGGCGCTTTAGGAGGGATGATGCTTACTTTAAACTCCTTGATGAAGGTGAAATCCAACATGTTAATATAAGAAACTTTGTGCGACGAGTTTCTAGAAACTTGAACTTGCCTCAAAATCCAGTCAATAGCATAATCAGTGTGAGGCTTGTGGTTATTATGCTTAGTAGAGTTTCTAAGCTGCCAAATGATACACAGGAGGTGCACAACAGCAGCACAATGAACAAGAGCAACCTGTGGAGATTTATTTCTGAAACTAATATCTAACCAAGCATTAATGGAAACGAGGGAAAAAGAGATATGAAACTTCTTCATGAGGCAAAACCAGAGACATTTGGAGAAGACGCAGTCAAAGAAAAGGTGTTGAAACGATTCCGAGTTATTACGGCAAATAGGGCATTTAGAAGCTAACGAAAAACCACGCTCAATAAAGAAGTCATCTGTGGGAATTTTACCCTGCAACATCCATCAAAACTTGATGGATCTACTCAGAGGAATGTTGATATGCCAAATAGCCTTACTCCAAGGGGAATCCGCAAGCGGTTTTGCTTTAAATCGGTACGCCTCTTTCAGCTCCAAATTACTAATAATGTTATGCTTCCAGCCCCTAATGTCTTCGGAGTCGGCGGAGGGAGCCAAGATATCCAGATGAAAAACCAAGAAAGGGAACCAAACAAACAAAACAGGAGGAATGCGCCAACTTCCCGTTATCAGATAGATCTGAAATCCAGATGTAAGGATTGATTTTTTGATTTACCAAATCTTCAATGCTTGTATCATTAATAAGAGGGTCACTGGACCACGAGTCCGTCTAGAATTTAACATTAGAACCCGAACCAAGGATCCAGCAAGAGTTATTCAAAAGAGTAGAGTATTCCGCCTTAACGCTAGTCCAGATGGAGGAAAAAACATGGTACCTGATGGAACCATAAGGCTTGAGCTCCCTCTTTCTAAGCAGGACAACCCAATCTTGCTTGTTGTTGTGTAATTCAAACATCCTCTTTAGATTGGATGCTTCATTCAACCAGCGTAAAGATCGTAACCCCAAACCCCCTTTCGAGAAAGGTTGGCATGTCTTCTTCCACGAAACCACACGCACATTTTTGCTAGTAGTACTTCCGGACCAAATGAAGTTTATGTATGCCTTATCCAAATCTTTGATAACAACAGTAGGCCAATTGTAAATAACTAAAGTGAATAACGTCGTACCATGAATCACGAATTTAACGAGGAGTAACCTACCGGCCATGGAAAGACATGATCCCTTCCAACTAGCAAGCCTAGTCGTAATTTTATCCATAATAGGAGAAATGTAACAGCGCTTGACCAGTCCTTTAAACAAAGGCGCACCAAGATAATAGAAAGGAAATCCACCAAGATGGAAGCCCGTGTAGGAAAGGATACGAGCCTTAGCGCTAATGGATAAACCCCCCATGAATATAAAGGATTTTGCTAAGTAAACATGCTGCCCCAAAGCTAAAGAATACTTCTGGAAAATCTCCTTCAGACTATTGATATTAGATCATCTACCGGTACAAAAAATCATGATATCGTCTACATACTATGAGAAGGGACCCAGTTGGATTTAGAGGCACGGATGAGATTGATGGAGCCATTAGAGACATAATTGGTGATAAGCCTACTCAAAACATCTTGAGCCAAAACGAAAAGAAGAGGAGAGAGCGGATCCCCTTGACGAACACCATGATTGCACTTGAAAAAACCATGAAGCTCCCCATTGAAACAAATGTAGAGACGGGCAGAAGAGAGAATGCTATAATCCACTAGCAGAAAACAGAGTTAAAACCGAAGCTACTAAGAACCTGCAAAATAAACTCCTAACTGATAGTGTCGAAAGCTTTTGAGATGTCTACTTTCATAGCTATGTTACCATAGGTGTTTTTTCTATCCTAAACATTAACGGCTTCCGAAGCGAGACAAATGCAGTCCTTGATATTTCTACCCGGAATAAAACCACGTTGCTCCTTTGTAATAAGGGAAGGCATAATTGACGAGAATCTAGCGGAAATAATTTTAGTAATTATCTTGGATTTATAATTGGAGAGAGCAATCGGCCGAAACATATTCATAGAGTGAGCCTTCGGCGTCTTAGGAATAAGGATAATTATGCTAACATTGTAATTAGGGATGAATTCGCCATAATAAAAAAAATGAATAACCGTTGGGCAGACATCATCCTTAATGATACTCCATACCGATTGATAGAAAAAGCCACCAACATCGTCTGACCCAGGTGCTCTTTGCTTGTTGAGGCTGAAAACCGCACTTTAAATTTCCTCATAAGAAGGGATAACTGTTAGGAGATTATTCATATCATTTGTAACAACTTGGGGATCACGTCCCTAACAATGCTAAGATTTTGCGAAGTACCTGAAAAATAGAAAAGATTAGCGAAATATGAAACTGTCAACTTAGCCAGCGCGTCCTTCTCGGTAACCGCAGTGTCACCGTCCATAAGCAGAGATATTACGTTATTAGAAGTTTTCATCTTGGAAATTTTGTGGAAGTAAGTCGTATTACGATCCCCATCACTATGACACTCCATATTGGCTTTTTCATCCCAGAAAAACTCCTCCTGTTTAAGAGAACTTTCCAAATCCAGCTCGGCAGACTGTTCTTGATCACGCAGCGACGATGATTCACCATGAATGTTGATTTGATTCTGAATGTCAATAAGTTTATTTTTCTGATCCTCTATTCTATGATGAATATTTCCAAACGTATCCCAATTCCACAGCTTTAGCATAGCCTTGAGATGCTGGAGCTTTTTAGCCAAAATCCACATTGGGCACCCAACACAATCTAAGGACCAACAGTCTGCCACCAAGTCTCTGTAGGAGTTGTGTAGAGTCCACATGCCATAAACTGCAACGCAAAAACAAGCAGATTCTCCCCGAGATCGTTGGGCGACCAAGGGGCACTCAAATCGCCCCGAGCTCGCCTGGCAAATTTGACAGCAATAAGAAAAATAATTTCTTGTTTTCACCATAACTCGATAACCGGGACTCCGATTTACGCACGGTCAGAAGCGTTGGAAATGTTATTCAATGCCCTATCTAAAAATGACTAAATACCTGCGAAATTGATGATTTTCCTCTCCTTTGTTTTGAGTCTTATTCTTTAATGAATTGCTCAAAATCACATGGATACCTACAAAATAGATGAAAAACTATCAAACGATACAATAATTACACGAAAATACGATTATATGAAATATATACGTATTTACATACAAGTTGAGGTTTATTCAAAGAATTTCAACAAAATAAGTTGTTAAGTGCCACAAAATTATACACAAATTTAACTATAATTTAGCACTTATAAGAGGAGGATTCTGATTGGTTCAACAATAATGTTGTTTGCAATGTGAGATCGGGAAACAAAATTCTTTTTTGATTGCATAATTGGATCAGAAAGGAGCCGTTGTATCGCTTATTTTTGGATGTTTTTAGTATGTCCAGAACAAATGGAGTAAGGTGGAAGAACAAGGCTTTTTTGAAGCTGATATTTGGAATTGGAATGTTCAAATCTAGCTCGTAATTTTGACGGCTCAGACGTTACTGCAACTAAGCGACTTACGAGATCTATTGCAGCCTGCTTTTGTACAGAATCATGTCGACAATGAATTTATGTGGAAAATCAAGAATGTTGGTTATTATTTGATTCAGTCGGGATATCGAGCGCTCACATGAAATTATTTTACTTAATCAATAGAGCATAATCGATTATGGTGTTTGGAGCAACTTTGGTCGACCGATTATTCCTTCCAAAATTCTCGCGTTTGGATGGCGTCTTACATCGAAGACGAATTTTCAGGACGAGCACAATAGAAATTGTGTTTTATACTTTTCGAAGGACGAGGATCTTAGTCACTTATTTTTCGGCCTGTCCGATTTCATTGAAAATATAGGATAGAATCTATTTATGGGTTGATATTGATAATTTTGCACATATTGAAGGTTTGGATCATTTGAGATGGTTTCATGACATCTTAGAGGGAAAGATTCCCAACAACAAAATTCGTGTCATTTCGTTTATTATTTGTTCGAATATCTTAACTATGAGAAATAATATTCTTTTTAGAGGTGATATCATAGATATTGGAGATGTTACTATTAAAAAAAAAAAAAGTGTTTGTATGGTCTTGGCATATTATAGGCATTAAAGATAGAAATTGTTCAAATATTTAAACTTATCTAATTTTGTTCTTTTAGGTTGAATATATCTACTCCTTTAATCTAACTGCTTATTAAAAATAATATTGTAAATGTGAAAAGTTGGATCAGTACTTATCATAGAACCCATAAAAACGCAGGCAAATTTGTTAACACCAAAAGATAACGAGGGCTGGGACCAACAACTTTCAGTGGGTACGTAAAAGTAAACCACTAGTTTTGGCATGGTTTATTTGGTACAGGATATCATGTGTGTTTTTTAATCAAAAGAGGAATTAAAAATAAAAAGTAGAAGTTGATCAAAGATAAAGTGTTTGTTTTGAATTTTGATAACTCCGAGAGAAAGATGCAGAAGTGATGATTGGTCGGTCACTTTATGGTTAGCTTCTTTTCATTACATGGGGCCAAGGTGCACTAAAAAGTTCACAGAAAATTGGATAAAATGGACACTTTAAAAATACTACTAATACTCATGAGTATTTACAATTTTGTTAAAGTATTGTTTATATATATATATATATATATATATATATATATATATATATATATATATATATATATATATATATATATATATATATATATATATATATATATATATATTATCAAATAACACTAAAATGTCAAACTTAAAAACATGACATATCTGATAACTCTTCATCATATATTCATATAATAAAATTCATCGTGAGATGAAAGCTATTATTATATTAGATCAAGTTTGTGAAATTTCACATCAATCAAAAATCATTTGATATGTTAACGAAAATGATCAAAATTTGAAGTTTTGTAAGACGTTAGTTTTATGCACCTCATTGACATATTTGGTAATTTTTTATTGATGTTAAATTTTATAAACATAATTTATATAATAATAATAATTTTCAATTTAACATTAAAATTTAGGATTAATAGTAATTCAGCCCTGTAATGTTAGCGAATTTTGCTTTTTCTCCTCCCTATCTTTTGACAACGATTTTTTTTTAAAAACTGTTGTCAAAATCTGCCTTTAACAACGGGGATAAACCAAAATACATTCATATTACAAGGGTAAACTACTATTAACCCGATACGGACGTAAAGTGAAAAATTGTCAAAAATGTCATATTAATAACTTTAACAGCTTTGTCTCACTTGATCTTGTCCATATACTCGACCCTTGGAATTGTGAAGTTGTTGTACAAAGTAATAGATAATCCACCCATACCAATCCCTTGATTGGGGCGGTGCAAAATGGTCTCCCAAAATGAATAGTAATAGTATGATCGACCCAAACACGCATGAGTTCCATGGGAGAATTGAGTGGTTGTTGGGACCCTCATATCATGTGTCCCTTTAATGTTCCTCCAACCTCCAAAGCAAACTGTTTCATGATACTTGGCCTACAGATCCTTATCTCTTAACTCTAACAAATAATTAAAATAACTAATTGATACCTCGTTGTTGGTTATAATTACAAATTTTTATTTATTTAAATTTTAAAAATAAAATTTTAATTATAAATTATTAGATAAAAGATAATTAAAAATTTATTGATATCAAATGTCAAATTTTATACATTTATATATCATTAGTAATTTTTTATAATTGAGGGTTCAAATCAATTTGATCTTTTAAATAAGAGATATGTTATCAAATAGAATAATTTATATAATTTTATAAAATTTAAAAACTATTTAATATTCTAGCATATCAATTAATTAAAATGTATATAAATATCAACTACTAAAATATATAATAAAACTAAATACTTAAATTGTTCAAAATCTTACATACATAATTATTATGTTAATATTAAATAATTTAACCATTAAATCGATTTTATTTAATTTTTACAAAAAATACTAAATTATTAAGTGTATGAAATGTGACACTTAGTTTCAACATATTCTAGTTCATAAAAATATATTGCCTCCATCTAGATTATAAATTTTTTTAACATTTCACACTAATTAAGAAATATGATTATTTTATAGAAAAATATAATTTTATAAAAAATTTCTTTTAATAATTAGATTAAAAAACGAAATTAAAAAAGTATAAAAAAGAAAGAGTAATAAATGAGAGAATATATTTAAAAAATAATATTAATATTGTATTAGAATTAAAAAAGTACTTATAATTTAAGATAAAACTTTTTTTCAAAATAAGACCAACAGAATATAAAATTATAGAAATATATCAAAAATCGAAATGGCAATAATTTGAGCTGTTTCCTTGTTAATGTAACCTTTACAAATAAGACACTATAAAGTTAGTTACTTTTGTTTTTAATTGAAATTGTGTGGAGTAGTAGTATATTGTTTCATTCTAGCATCTTTTCATCATTATTTGAATGAATCAATGCTCCAATAAGTACTTCACAGGTCAGCCTCTTATTTTGAAAAGGACTGAAATAATAAAGTGAACTACTCTTGGGTGCAATAACTTTTATCATATATATAAAAAAAACATGGGATAATAATAATATATTTTTTATTTAATTAAAAGTTTTATATTTAAATTTAGTTATATGGGTATATTAATGTTAAATTTTTTGAAAAAAAAATTGTTGCATTTTGTGGGGCTCTCCACTTCGAATGATTTATCAAAATTCAAGCTAAATATGAAGAAGCATTGAAAGAGAGAATAATGGTATACAAGTTTTTCATTACTTAAAAATCTAGCTTTATACATGGATGATATGTTACTTATATATCAAGTAACCCCGAGTAACTAATAACAACTTGATAACTAGTACTTCATAATTGTTTTTAAGTTGGTTATTTGGAGTTGTGATTTTGTATTTCCAAAAGCTTAATTATTTTCCTTTTCTTCTTATCACATTTAATAGCTTCTATTAAGTTAGAAGTGTCAATTATTCCTAGTTTGCTTTGAAGATTGTTGAATGGACCCGGGTGCAATGATTTTGTGAAAATGTATGCAACCTATTCCACCAAAGCTACATGCATTCGATGCACAACACATGTTAGGACCCTGTCTCTAACCCCATGAAAATCTATTTCAATATGCTTTGTCCTTTCATGCAAAATACTAAATTGGCAGCAATCTGTAAAGTGAATTTATTGTCACAGTAGCTAATGATTGGCATTTGATGTGGTATCTAAAAATTACTAAGTAAGTGAATAAGCCATTGTCTTTCACAAGTTGCTTAGACTAGTGCTCTATACTCTGCCTCTGATGATGATCTAGATACTATAACTTATTTCTTGTTTTTCTAACTTACTAGTGACTTGCCAAGGAAGAAGCATATGCCTATTGTTGATCTCAAGAGAAAAAAAAACACCTTCAACAAGCACTTTACAAACTACCAACACATTCTAACTCATTATGTTGACGAGATATATTTTGAGAAGTTTAAAGTCTACAACTCCTTCACTCAAGCGAATTGAAGGAGTTTTATCTGCAATATACTATGAGAGATATTTAAGAATCTAGTAAATATGTTCTAAGCAAGTCTCTGTTACAAGGATGAGGTAATCACAATTCACAATTGAGGTATGTAAGACTCAAAATTCTAATTTTATTGAAGAATTTGTTGTTATTTTCAATTTACCATGCATTAACTCTCTCTACACCTTTGAATCTCCTACAATGGTGGAAGATTTTAAATTTCTCTCTTCTTCTTCTCAATCACTTCTAATTGACCCCGCAACAGGTTACATATTCCCTCTTACCGTGGGATTTGTGACTCCAAATATTTGTCTCATTGACTATGTGGCTATCATTGTGCTAATCCATATGATGTTTAATATTTGGAAAGTGTATAAGAATGATGTGGTGATCACATGGTTACTAGCCAACAATATCGAAACAAATTGGGCTTGTTGGGTAATCTAACACAATTTAGAAAGAATAAGAAATGGAAGTGCATGGTTACCATTTGGTGACTTCATTTCAAAATTCTGATGCATGTTGATTTAGTTTAGATGCAGATCAAAGACCAAAGTAGGGTCTTAGTGCATAGTGGCTCAAAGGAAAAAAAAGAAAGAAAGAGAAAGCTTCCCAAGTAGGAACTTCAAACTTGATGAAATTTGATTATGATATCTCTCAAACTCTTCCTACTGAAGCAAGGCTCAACACCAACATAATTAACTAGAAATCGTACACCAAGACTATGAATCGTATGACTGCCTAAGTTACATTTCTAACACACAACCTAGCTAAATATTGAGTACCTATACCTCATGAGCATTTTGGTGATGATAATTATGGATACATATAAGAGAATTTGATTGTTTTTATCTGCTTTAGTTTTTTTATTGTTTTGTTTTTTTTTCTACCATGTAATACCCTCCTTTTCTTAATATATGAATGATGTTTTGTTTATCTTTACCCGCTTCTGTGTGATTTATATTTCTGTGTGCATTGTTTTGTAATAGAATTTTTCCTTTATTTAATTATATGTGCTATATTAGTTATATGTGTTGTTTATTGTTCTCATCCTCCATTTACCACTTTTTGATAATGGTAAAGGGGTAGAAGTACACTCTTAGGGGAGTAGAGTATACTATCTTTATTTGTAAGGGGAGCTTAATAAATCCATTTTGTTATCTATATCTTTTTGCTTACCACCTCCTTGAGAGAGGTGTTTTCATAATAAAAAAAAGTGGGAGAATGTGGTTCTATGTGTTGCGAAGGTACTTTTGTCAAATGGTTTTGATGATAACAACTCTTCTAATGGTTATTTATGTTAAAAAGAAAGAATCAATCAAAAGTTTCATCAACCATATGTATCAAGTTCTAGTTTAAACTTGTAGACAATGTTGAATTAAGAAAAGTAACTTGAAGTTGTAAAATGGTGTTCTTGAAAATATAACCTTGACATTGTGAAAGAGAGAAAGCTCGCCTGATCTTACGTGTAGCATTTTATGTCTATCTTTTTATCATTTATAGTAAATCAATCGTGATTAGTTCTTGAGGTACTAAGGCAATGTGCTCACACACACAAAATATTTCAAACCTCTTATCTTTTTTATAAAACTTCTAAAATCAAATCCTGACAAGTTTTTAAGCGATTAAGAACTTTGTTTGATCAATTAGGAAGGTAAAATAAACTATTTAATAAATTATTCCCTCATTCTAATCAATTTAACCAAAGTGAAATGTCTCCTAATTGATTTTAGAAAGTGTTTAATTGATTAAGCGACATCGAAATTCAAAGTTTTTGTTTTGTTAAACTAATCGATTAATGTGTATTTAATTGTTTAAAATATTAAAAGGCACATGCATTGTTTCTATTTTTAGCTAGATTTATTTCTATATAAAAGAGGCTACTCCTCATTTTAAAATACACCAATTTTCTAACTAGAAATTTTTTACTATTCTTCTTTCTCTCATTCTTTTATAAAGTTCTTTTTCACCAGAGTTATTTTAGTGCCAAGAGAGTGAAAAGTTTCTATTGAGAGTTGTATTTTACTGGTGTTGTGCTAAATTTTTTTATTCAAGAGCGTAGTTATTTTGTCATCTCTTTGTAAAATATTTGAACGTTACAAGCTAAATATGTAAAATTCCTGGGTGAAGGTAATTGAGTTAAGAGCTCTGGTTTTTTAAGGTTAATGAGATGAGTCTATGATAAAAGCTCTAGTTGCTTAAGCTTATTGAGTTGAGCCTGTGATAAAAGCTCATGCTGCGTTTGAAGGTTTTTGTTCTGAACTTGTGCAAAAGCTTGATTTGTTTCGATAGGTTGTTTAGGTTGATCTTGTGAAAAAACTCAAGTTTGTTTTAGTGGACATTTCAAGGGAAAACTCTTGGAGACCAGAGTAGGCCAAGTGGTTTTACCAAACCAGGATAAATCTCTAGTGTGATCATTCTCTCTTTATCTCTATCTTCAAACATAAATGTTTTTAAATCAAAATGTTTTTATTAATCGAGTTTTGAATTTTGATATCACAATTTACCTCCTTTTTGTGTTTAGAGTTATTTGGTCAACTCTTTTCTCCTCTATGAATTTGTTTTGAGAGAAGAAATAGTTAAGGAACTTCTCCTCCAATATGTTCGACTTGGTCATTGTCAGTGTTATATGATCCAAGAATTATACTTTAGCTTTTACTATTAGGGAGTGCAAAAATAATCTCTGAAATATTTCCCCTTCTTATTCCTCTTAGGCTCCAAAAGTGTTGGATATATTATATAATCTTGTCATATGAGTGTAATTATCTTAGTAATTTAGACATGTAAATGGGTTAGCATATATGATTTAAAGTAACCATGTTTTCATATCTATCTGTTGTTCATTATTTGAGGGCTATCATCACCATCGATGTTGTGATTTTCATTGTTTCCATTGTTATTATTTTGTTGTTATTTCTACAGGTTTTTGATTATCTCAACATCACCTTATTGATTATCATCCATTGTTTTATAAGTGAATTTTTGTTTATATTTTCATAGATTTTAACAATTGGTCCTTTCAATTTTAGGAGAAAAAGGCACAAGACATTTATCTCGCATACATAAATATCTTGGAAACTAACAAACACGTTATTAATAACAATAAGGATAAAATAGAAGAAATATACACAATATAAAAATATTCACTAAGTAACTTAGAATGATAAAAATTTACATACATGCTATCAAATCGCTATTTCCCGACAAAGACATCATTTTATTGAGACATATTCTTATAGAAATAGAAGTGTAATGGTTGTGTCAATAAGAATCATAATGCAATAAGTAAAACTATTGTATCCATTAGGAATGGTGAGAAATACAACTTATATGTTATGGTTACTATTCTAAGTGAAAAAATGTTTGTTTTAAAAATGGTTTTGTTCATCAACCAATCAAAAGTAAAATAAGAGAATACCACTGATAGAGAGTTGTTGTGGGTTAGGATGTATTACTGTGATTAACCTAGTATAAACCTAAAAGTGGTTTTATAGATGATTACCTAAGTATAAACCTAAAAGCGTCTCTCAAAATCAAATAGATCCACAAATCATGTTATAAATGATCAAGTAATTTTAAAAATACAAACATTATTATTGGTTTATGTTGTGAATTCAATGCCAAGAACAAAGTATAATGCAAGGGAAGAATAAAGAACAAGGAAGAAGAAGAACACAAGAATTGGTTATAACTGATATTCTTTTACTTTCTCTTAGGAAACAAGATTACAAGTTTACAAGAATAACAAATAACATCTCTCACCCTAAATTAGGATTTGATGTGTACAATGATGAGAGACTAGTATGCTATTTATAATAAAACCTAACATACTAACTAATGGGCTTTTTCCAAAAGGCTCATTACACAAGCCAAATTAATAAACAAGCTAACTTAACAAATTAGGGTTTAAACACTAAAATCTAATTTAACATGCTAACAACTCTAGCATCTTCGACACCAGCATGTGAACAACCTTCGACTTCATGCTTAATCCTGTCGAACCAAGAAGCTATCCTTCGACCATACTAGAGTTCAATCTAATATCTCACAGTTTAAACTTAAGATCACCTCTCGACATCAAATAGATTCAAATTAACGATACATGCATAACATGAATTAGACAAAAGCGTAATGATCAAATTTATTTGTTTAAATAAACTGAGCTTAATGCCATGATAATATAAAATAAATACAATGCATAATAATAAACAATCACAACCCCAACAAAAGATAAATTAGTTACTTATGAAGATGTTATCAAGATAGAAGGTGTAGAAATATAACCACATTTATACAATATTCTAGTCATTAACTACTCCACTTTGACAGTACTTCTGCATGATAAAAAATCTAGCTCTCTCTCTCTCTCTCTCACACACACACACGTTGAGAGTATAACATGCATAAAAACAATTAAAAAATGTTTATGAAATATATTATGTACAAGGTGCCTTCCAAATGACATAATTGGCTTCTATTTATTGAGTTCTAATTATCCTTAAATTTTAAGAGTGAGTCATCATTCGCTCAAAAAATTGAGCTTGCTTCGTGCCAAAGAAAACTTCAAAATTTCCTTCTAAACCGCCTTGAATTCGTTGGGCAAGTTGTAATTTAAACAATGAATTTTACTTACTTTCCAATCATATATGATTATTCTGATATTTTTGGTCAAGAATCTATTCTCTTGGCAAATTGAATTTGAATATACAAACCATTTCACTTTGTTCTGGATTCACTAGTCGAGACATTATTCACTCGGAATGTTTGTATTCAGCTTGGCCTTTAAGAATTTAGTTATTGGCTCCATTAGCTTATATATTTGATCCTTTATGTAATGTTTTTATATCCATTAACCCATGACATTCAAAAGGTAATAAAATATGATCAATGTATTATTTCAAGATAATGTTTACTCAGTATGCTATTAAGATAATAAGTTTGTGATAACAATAGTGACAAATAGATAAAATACACACGTATCAAGTCCGAATACTAAAGTTTGAAAATCTAGAAAATAAATTTTCCACACATTCCTCTTCATTCATTTTGAACAACTCACACTACTTTATAAAGCATTTGCTTTAAACTCTTTTACTTGTTTGTGGCCTCATAGTTAAGATACAAAGAATCAAAGATAGATTTTGTTGCTTCATTGCTTGTGATATTATCTTACTCTTTGAATGAAGTAACATTATAAGAAATTTTATGTCTTTGTGGTATAGATTGTAAGCCTTCTTTTGTTCAACATCCATAATGAATGAATATAATTCATTTTCTTTAGCAAATGTTTGTATCCTTTCGTCAATGTAACATCCCGATATTTTATATGCAATAGATTTATCGTTTTACTAATTTCATTTTGTAAATAATTTATTTTATGTGTATAGTTATATTTTAATTAATTATTATTATCAATCTATTTTAATTATTTGTTTCCATCCCCTAGTATAATTATTCTGATAACTTAGAAATATTAAAATTATTTTATTTATTTATTTTTATATCTTCTTTATTTAGTTAATTTTATAAATATATTGATTATATTTAATAATTAATATTGTTATATATATGATTCTATTATTGTTATAGTTAAATAATTTTAATGTTAATATTTTAAATAAATATATTTTATATAATAATAAGAGTGGTGAGGTGGAGTTAAAAAAAAAAAAAAAAAAAAAAAAGAAAGAGTAAAAAGAATGAAACGTGGGGTTTATAAAAGTATGATTTAGTTATTAATTTTTTTATAATAATTATAATAATAATAAATAAAGGTAATTAGGTTAAGTAATTTCCTCCATTCCTATAATTAAGTTGACTAGTTCCTCAACTATTTTACTACGTGTAGTTATTCAGTTTCCCCACTTTCTCTCAACTCCCATCTTTAAACTCTCCTAGGCTTCACGTACAAACCCTTACAGAATCAAAAATCTCAGAAAATATTTTCTAATCGCCGGTGAGCCTTGTAACATCAATAATTCTTCAATTTTGTTCCGGTATCGTTCCTGAGAGTGCTTTTTAAAGTTGTTGTTGGAGTAATCATATCGTAGGGCTATTTTCAATTCAGAGGGACACACGTTAAGGTAAGGGCTTTTTCTCATTCAACTCTAAACTAGACTCGAGTTAGGAATTAGCTAAATATTATATGCATAATTTTCATGTTTTATAGACTAATATATACTTTGTTAGGGTTATTGTATAATCAAAATCGAGTATGTAGGACTAAGAAATAATATTGTATATAAGTTTTATAATTAATATACGATTATGTTCGGTTTCTCTTTAATTATATAATTTTCATTACATAATCCCTGGCTATTTGGTGGCTGTACATTGTGGATCTAAAATTGCCCATAACTAATTGTGAGTTGTGTCATATGAGCTTATGATGTGTGTGTTAAATTGGCTATGATGATTTACTTGCGGTGTGGCGTATGCGTACATGCAATAGGATGAAGCTGTATTGGATTAAAGTTATAAAATCATAGTGTAGGAGTAATAATAATACAATATATGAAGTTGATGTATAGTGTATTACAGTATCTAATAAGTTAGAGAGTTAGAGCAAATAGGTTATATATATAGTATGACATATGTAAGTGTGCCTGTTATTAGCGATGGATGTTATCTCTATATGATATTTGGTTATGGTGTATTTTCTATTTTGTGAAAAGGCATAATAAATATTATTTTGAATTTGTGGTGCCTTAGTGGCGGGTAGAACTTCTGTGTGGATGCCTCAGTGGCGGGTAATTATATTATTCATCATGTTTGGCATGACATATGCATTTCTGTGTGGTGCCTTAGTGGCGGGTTATTTTCCTCATTGATATGAGATGAATTCTGTGTGGTGCCTTAGTGGCGGGCTGAATATATCCGGATCATATAGTTTAAGGGCATGCATATTTTGCATCTAATTCTTTGTGGTTGTTGTTGTCGGTGCTGTTAATCTTGAGTTAATTACTTTGTATGCTTTCGGTTATGGTTATACTTCTATATTAATAACTTTGGTGAATTTTTCGTTTATTTATGTCTCTTAGACATGAGATGTGTATCCGTATTTTTCTGATTTGTAACTCTTGTTTAGTTTATTTTTGACGTGGGTAACTGACCCTTACAACAACATTTTAGGTACGAATGTGGAGTTCCAAAGTTATTGATGCTTGCTTGATGCGTGATTGCGGCGGGGAAGGATGGGTTTTCAAAATAAAAATATTGTAGTATTTTATAGTTTGATCATTTTATATTTCAAATTCTTTATTTATTTACTTTCCTTCCAAAGAACTAGAAATGCGGTGATTTTTTTCCGCTTATGAATTCGAACGGTCACAAAGTTTGATTGATTTTATAACCTTTTATTTGATTTAAACAAGTATTTTAATCATTTCTAAGCCATATCTTGGATGAAAATCCGGGGCGTTACAATTGGTATCAGAGCAATAATCCTCGGACAAATATTTTGGGTTGGGATGAGTGTGTGTGACGTTTGCTTTGAATTATATGCGAATGTTTTGATGTCCTTGTTTTTAGACTTGCTATTATTTTTCTCGCTGTTACTAGGAAGATCAATAGTTATTTATTTATAGTCATAATATGTTTTGATTTGTAATTTTGTAATCTATGTGCTTGATAATGTGTTTAATTTTTAGTTTAAATATAAAAATGTTTGTTATTGTGGACTTGTTTTCATATTTTAGAAAATGTAATTTTGATTTTAACGAAAAAAATATTTTAGTTTACTTGAAGTATATATTTAGGAAAAGTGTGACATTATATTATTTGATTAGTGTTAAGAGCTTAAATGAACCGTTTGCATAAATTTATACAAAAAAAAATATATATATATATATATATAGTTTTCAATTGTGTATTTATATAAAAGGAGTTGAATAATTCTACGGGAGGTTTTTTCAAATGTTTTCTTGATTTAACTCAACCTTCTAATTTTGAGGATATATAGGAAGTAAGAATGTAAAGTCTAAGACTTATATTCTATTATAACAATTTTATTTATGTGGTATAATATTTTAATTTTGCATTATATAAATATTGATTTTATTATCGCTTGACTTTATGTGTTGAAGAAGTTATATTCAAATATTTTAGAATTTTCAGTTTCGAGGACGAAACTATTTTAAGGGGGTAAGAATGTAACATCCCGATATTTTATATGCAATAGATTTATCGTTTTACTAATTTCATTTTGTAAATAATTTATTTTATGTGTATAGTTATATTTTAATTAATTATTATTATCAATCTATTTTAATTATTTGTTTCCATCCCCTAGTATAATTATTCTGATAACTTAGAAATATTAAAATTATTTTATTTATTTATTTTTATATCTTCTTTATTTAGTTAATTTTATAAATATATTGATTATATTTAATAATTAATATTGTTATATATATGATTCTATTATTGTTATAGTTAAATAATTTTAATGTTAATATTTTAAATAAATATATTTTATATAATAATAAGAGTGGTGAGGTGGAGTTAAAAAAAAAAAGAAAAAAAAAAGAAAGAGTAAAAAGAATGAAACGTGGGGTTTATAAAAGTATGATTTAGTTATTAATTTTTTTATAATAATTATAATAATAATAAATAAAGGTAATTAGGTTAAGTAATTTCCTCCATTCCTATAATTAAGTTGACTAGTTCCTCAACTATTTTACTACGTGTAGTTATTCAGTTTCCCCACTTTCTCTCAACTCCCATCTTTAAACTCTCCTAGGCTTCACGTACAAACCCTTACAGAATCAAAAATCTCAGAAAATATTTTCTAATCGCCGGTGAGCCTTGTAACATCAATAATTCTTCAATTTTGTTCCGGTATCGTTCCTGAGAGTGCTTTTTAAAGTTGTTGTTGGAGTAATCATATCGTAGGGCTATTTTCAATTCAGAGGGACACACGTTAAGGTAAGGGCTTTTTCTCATTCAACTCTAAACTAGACTCGAGTTAGGAATTAGCTAAATATTATATGCATAATTTTCATGTTTTATAGACTAATATATACTTTGTTAGGGTTATTGTATAATCAAAATCGAGTATGTAGGACTAAGAAATAATATTGTATATAAGTTTTATAATTAATATACGATTATGTTCGGTTTCTCTTTAATTATATAATTTTCATTACATAATCCCTGGCTATTTGGTGGCTGTACATTGTGGATCTAAAATTGCCCATAACTAATTGTGAGTTGTGTCATATGAGCTTATGATGTGTGTGTTAAATTGGCTATGATGATTTACTTGCGGTGTGGCGTATGCGTACATGCAATAGGATGAAGCTGTATTGGATTAAAGTTATAAAATCATAGTGTAGGAGTAATAATAATACAATATATGAAGTTGATGTATAGTGTATTACAGTATCTAATAAGTTAGAGAGTTAGAGCAAATAGGTTATATATATAGTATGACATATGTAAGTGTGCCTGTTATTAGCGATGGATGTTATCTCTATATGATATTTGGTTATGGTGTATTTTCTATTTTGTGAAAAGGCATAATAAATATTATTTTGAATTTGTGGTGCCTTAGTGGCGGGTAGAACTTCTGTGTGGATGCCTCAGTGGCGGGTAATTATATTATTCATCATGTTTGGCATGACATATGCATTTCTGTGTGGTGCCTTAGTGGCGGGTTATTTTCCTCATTGATATGAGATGAATTCTGTGTGGTGCCTTAGTGGCGGGCTGAATATATCCGGATCATATAGTTTAAGGGCATGCATATTTTGCATCTAATTCTTTGTGGTTGTTGTTGTCGGTGCTGTTAATCTTGAGTTAATTACTTTGTATGCTTTCGGTTATGGTTATACTTCTATATTAATAACTTTGGTGAATTTTTCGTTTATTTATGTCTCTTAGACATGAGATGTGTATCCGTATTTTTCTGATTTGTAACTCTTGTTTAGTTTATTTTTGACGTGGGTAACTGACCCTTACAACAACATTTTAGGTACGAATGTGGAGTTCCAAAGTTATTGATGCTTGCTTGATGCGTGATTGCGGCGGGGAAGGATGGGTTTTCAAAATAAAAATATTGTAGTATTTTATAGTTTGATCATTTTATATTTCAAATTCTTTATTTATTTACTTTCCTTCCAAAGAACTAGAAATGCGGTGATTTTTTTCCGCTTATGAATTCGAACGGTCACAAAGTTTGATTGATTTTATAACCTTTTATTTGATTTAAACAAGTATTTTAATCATTTCTAAGCCATATCTTGGATGAAAATCCGGGGCGTTACAGTCACTAAACTCCATAGTTTTAAATATTGACAGATGAAAAAAAATCATAATGGTTATTTTATAATATTCAAAATTTTCTCCATCAAATGTAGGAGGTTTGACTAATGAATAAATATCAGTCTCTTAAATATTAGCACTTGAAGATTTATACATTTTTCTCAAAGATCTCTTGCTTTTACATGAATAAGTGTTTAAGTAAGATACTTAAGCTCCAAGGTCAATTAAAGGTGAGAAAAAACACCAAAAAGAGGAGTTTGAATTGTGTTGATGTTTTAAAATGTTTTCTTGTTTGTTTTCTATAAAGTTCAAGTCAACCACAAATTTTAAATGTAAAGAGGTAATATAAGAGAGATTCACACAAGACATTTATTCCAGTTCATCCCACAATTCAGATTTATGTCTAATCCTCTCACAATGGGATATTTTCGTTATAATCCTACTAATTACAATATCACTAAGATATCTCTTGCTCCAGCTGGCTCAAATCTTAGATTTCTCTAATGCAAATAATTGATTTAAACCAGAGCTCTTTGTCGTCTCAAAAAATTTACATAGCACATACCTCTTTGAGGAAATACAAACAAATAAACAAATAATTGATAAGGTGTTTAAAAATGACACTTAATTGATAAAATGCTTACGAAAATTTATCTAACACTCTAGTACGAAGATGCTTATGATAATTGCACTAGTGCAGAAACTACTTTTTACACCGGGCGAAAAGTACTTTTTACATCGGTCCTGGGTCTGATGTAAAGCCAGACGATGTAATAAGTCTGGGACATTTTACATCAGTTCAAGGTCTGATGTGAAAAATTAACATACCACATCGGTTGAATCAAATGTCTGATGTGAAAAATAATGCAATTATTTTATTAAAAAAATATGCGCCATATTTTATATCAGTTTTCATCTACACCCGATATAATAGATTGTTTTTACATCGGTTTTCAGCTTTGCTCGATGTAATAGACCTGCTTTTACATCAGTTTTAATAATGCCATATGTAATATGTTTACTGCTTTTAAGCATATAATGGCTGTTTTTTTCCTATTTTAACCTGTAATTTATTTTGTACCTAATTTTCCATATAAGATTCAAATACCATACAGACCAAAGTTAGGTCGCTATTTTGCATATTTTTCCCACAGCACACAGACAACATTTAATTGCACCAAATAACTAAGATGCATATATATATATATATATATATATATATATATATATATATATATATATACAAGTGTACAAAATTATAAGAAAAGTTTACACACGGTTTACTACTACAAAATAATAACATAACAAATATGCAACCATTTAAGTCCTTTCGCGCACTTGAAAAACCAACATGCATCCACGAGAAACATAAAGTTATTCTTTATATAACTCAAAGAAACATTTTTACCCTTGTCATTGCATAAACTATCATACGCATGTGCCCTCTTAAACGAATCTTGTCCAATATCACGCATCATGTCTTCTAGACGATCATTCATTTCTACACTAACATTATCTCTTTGGGACACATTTGACTTTGCTACTACTTCACCGTGCCATATCCATTGTGTATAACTTTGACAAATCCCTTCATAAATTATATGATCCATGATTTCTTTTTTACTAAGTTTTGATTCTTGATTTGCACAACGAACACATGGACAGAGAAAAAGCGTAGGAAGACTTTCTTCAGCATTACTTTTAGGAGGAGGAAGGTCTTTTTTAGCATTACTTTCAGCAAACTGTAGAAATTCCATCATTCCATGTTCGTACTCAGCACTTAATCGATTAGCTCTCATCCAACTACGATCCATACCTATGTTCTAAAACTAATGCACACATAATTAAATCATTATGACGCCTACAATTGACATTAAAAATTTGTCCAAAAGGCGGGGGTGCCGACATTATTTCTAATGAAATTATTTCATGTTTAGCTTTAGTACTCATTTATTCCATTAGATATGTATTTAACTTCGTATAGAAAACTCAAGTCACAAGATATCTAGCATTATAATGTTATCATCAAGAATTTCAACAATTAAAGTTATGAACATGCTATTTTAATATTAAAAGGTAAGTATAACTTTTTTTTTGTTGAAGCAAGTATACCTTGTTATCTCCTTCTCTGATATATCCTTTAGCTTCCAAAATTCGAGTAAGGCCTTTCCACCATAATATATCAATTGCTACAGAATTTTAAAACTGCACATGACCATCATATAGCAAGTGTTAACATGGAAAATAATCCAAAATCTATTGCCAAGAATATTAAAAAAAACAAATAAACACTAAAAGAAATTTAAATAACAATTTTAATTAACTTCGCATGTGATCTAAATGTTGCATTCTATATCATATTAATTTAAATTTAATGATCTAAATGTTATTCAGCCAAAGAATACTAGAAGAAATTTAAATAACAATTTAAATAAAACAATTCACACCTTGCTATCAGTTTACAAACTATCTATCTATCTTGACTAGCATTTTATTTGTTTCCTCGTGAAGACAGCACCTTATGCAACAATAAAAATCAACATTAATTCCAAAATCCACTTCTCAAATCCATGAGTCAAAGTTGTCACAAAATCAAGATTCAAATTAGTTCATGAACTTAACTTCAACAATTAAAGTCCTCAACAACAATTATCATAATCTCACATTCAAGAATCAAATTCAACAACAATTATCATAATTTCCCATTCAATAATTAAGTTCAACTCATGGACTCATGGACTCAATCTATGTTCGACTCATGGACTCAATCACACTTTCAAGAAGCAACAACAATTAACATAATCATCCTCAACAATTATCCACTGTAATCTCTAATCTAAAATTAACATCCACTGTATTATAGCTTAAATCTTTTGGAAAACATAGTTACTACACAAAATAGATAAATTAAATAACATACAAAAGAAAACGGAGGGGAAGCAGGTCGCGCACGGAGGGGATGGCCCTGTTGTTGGTGCCACAGGCGAAAGGTCGTGCGGTGGCTCTATTGCCGCCGTCGGCTGAGGCAGTGGCTCGGTTGTTGGCGTCGCAGGCTGGAGCAGGTCGCGCGGTGGGAGGTGGGAGAACGAACGGCGGTGGGAGGACGAAGGTGGGAGGTCGCGCACGGAGTAAGGAAGAAAGAAAAGGGACATATTTGATTTGGCTGAGAAATGTTTTGTGCAGCTAGGGTTTAGTTGAAAATAGTTGGAGACTTTTCCCATCGGGTGGTCTAAAGGGCCGATGTAAAAGCCCATTAAACCATATTTTTTCCATCAGTGCATTTAGCAACCGATGTAAGAGCCTTTATAAAATAATTTCACCTTATTTACGGTTATGCCACCGTGTATTGGATTTTTATTTTTGAGTTATTTTTCCCATCAACTCCCTTAAATGTCTGATGTAAAATCCCTAAATCAATTTTTTTTCACATCAATTTGTTATAAAACCTGATGTAAAATTCTTTGACATATATTTTTCACATCAGTTATATTTATACCTGATGTAAAACTTTGTAACCAAATGTAATATTTTTAGTAGTGTTGTGTCAAATAATATCTTTCAGATTCATCTTTAGATCAAAAAATCATTTCGTAAAATTTTCTTACTTTTTGTATAGAATAAATTATATTAAATTTAGTTTTAAAATTTCTACTTAATTATGTAATAAGCATAGATGGAAAAATCATTCTCTTCCATTAAGTTACCATCAAAACCAAATTAAAAAATATTGATTCAAATCGACTTCAGTTTAATATTTGATACCCCATATTTTTCTAATATATTAAGACTTTGTTTGAGAGTTTGGAAAGGAAAAGAAGTGAGGGCTCCAAAAAACAATTTTTAAAAAATATAGAGAAATCTTTAATATTTTTTAAAAAAAATTTGTTTAGAATGATAAAATAGTGTCTATTATTTATTTATTTTTAATTTGTAAAATATTATAATAACATAAATTATATTTGAACGAAACCACTCCTCCAATACAATTTTTTAGTTTCTTAAAAAAAATTTAATTTTTGAATAAAAATAAATCTCCAAAACTCTTCAACCAATTTTTTTTTATTCTTTTCACTCAAATTTTTTTCAAACCCTCAACTCCCTTCGCTCCAAAGTCCCTAACAAAACCTAAAACATTGCGTATATGAGGCATCTTTCAAATATATCTGATATTTTTCTCATTCTTAATCAGCTCATTTATAAAAACAATAAAAATATCATTCTTATATATATATAGGAAACATATCAAATGAGAGCATTTTATAATGAGAGATGAGAGGAACAAATATCAACCATTGGATTCATCAAGAGAGAGAAATTAATAGCCACATTAATGCATTAACATTCTCTCTCTTGATGAATCCAATGATTGATATTTATTTCTCTAATCTCTCATTTTAAAATGCTCTCAC